>NC_056431.1:14331162-14568662 GCF_018296145.1 Oncorhynchus tshawytscha | reverse complement strand
CCGGCTACCTAAATATGGTTCCCAATCAGAGACAACGAGAATCACCTGACTCTGATTGAGAACCGCCTCAGGCAGCCAAACCTATGCTACACCCCTACTCAGCCGCAATCCCAATGCCTACAAAACCCCAATACGAAACACAACAAAATAAACCCATGTCACACCCTGGCCTGACCAAATATATAACGAAAACACAAAATACTATGACCAAGGCGTGACAACGTCTGGTCGGACAATATTCTTGGAACAGTGCAGTACTGGTGTGAGTCCAGTTCAGGTGTGAATACAGTAGTTGAGACTTAAAAAGTGTTTCGTATGATCCTGCTCTTCTTCCTGGCTTCACAGTATTCTAGCTCAGTGCAGCGACTACAGAAGGCTAGTTATATCTGTCTATGTGACTCTACTGGCTGTGTGTGGAGCAGAGCAGTGGTTTTCCTTGGGCATGGAGGGGGCCGATATAATTAGGGAAGAAGTCTCTCCTCTTCTCCTCCATTAACCCTCTCCTCCTTTCCTTCTCTCCTCCCCTCTTGTTCTCCTTTCTTCCTTTCCTCCTCTCCTACTCGTCTTCTAAGGTTCGAAATGAGATTGTTAATAATCCCCTTTTCCCAGCATTTTCCTAATTTAGGCACATTATTACTGGCTAAGCTACACACACCACAGACACCTCCCTCCCAAACGCCTGGCCCCTCCCTCTCCCTCTCCAGACAACAGACAGCACAACCCAACGCTGGGGAACAGTGTAATTTATCATAGCACAGGCTCTCTCTCTCTTTGACTCTCTTTCTCTTTCTTTTTCTCTCCCTCTCGCACACATACGTATGTGCGCGCACACACACACACACACACACACACACATGCTTTTAATTTGAAAACATGAACGGGGCATACTCAGGGAACGTCTGCTGTTAATCATGTGCCATCTAGCTGTTTGAAATGAATTGTAATAATCGTCATTTATCTGCTTTACACCAACACAGTAATCAGATAGAATGAGCATGAAGATGAAAGATGACCTATAGTATCCACATAGTAACCAAGAGGAAATGGAACCATATTATAGATCAATAGATAATAGTGTACAGGTAGAATGTTGAATGTATTTGTACAGACTTTGACTCATTACAGGAATAACATCAGTTCTGATGGTGAAACTATTTCCTGTTTTGAGACTTTGTAAGGCTGCTTGGTTTCTGAAAAGCGCCTTGCCTTTTCAGAGATATCTTGTCTTTGGGTCTGGCTGCCATCTTAGTACTCCTAGATATATTTTTAGTGAAGAGAGTCAAAGAAGTGCAGGAGTCTTCTTCCCAACCCCCAGCTCCAAACCCCCAGCTCCAAACCCCCAGCTCCAGCCCTGTTATGTGACAGCTAGCTATGCCTTTCATCAGCAGTCTATGAGGCCCACGCAGTGGAGTACACACACACACGCACACACACACACCGGTGGTTACCCTTTCTAGGGAACTGCTGTTTTTGGAGCGGGTTTAAAAGGCAGGTAAACTCAGCAGAAAGCCCTGTAGATCTTTCATCCTAAGCATCAGTGAGAGTTTTTATACAGCCTTTTAAAACCCTCTTCTGACTAAGAGAATTTTCTTTCCTACTTGACCCTCTGACTAACAGTTTTTTTCTTTGACGGACAGGAAACGAAGCCCATCAGCATCCAGGGATCCAAACCAAAGATACGACCAAAGGGAGGAGCGGGGTCAGTATGCCCCGGGAGACGGCACCATGCCCAGATCACCGTCCGACTACGGGGATGGGGACCCTCGGCGTGGGGCCCCACGGAGGTACCAAGACGCTGAGGCGGCGAGGGGGGAGTACCGTGGTGGGCGTGGCCGCTGGCGCTCCCATGAGGACTACCCTCTGGACCAGGACGGGCCCTACCCTCTAGACGGGCCCTACCCTCTAGACGGGCAGCCCAATGAGTACGAGCTGCAGCGCCAGCGCCAGGAGGAGTACCAGACACGCTACCGCTCCGACCCCAACCTGGCCCGTTACCCCGTCAAGCCCCAGCCCTACGAGGAGCAGATGAGGATGCATGCTGAGGTGGGCCGGGCCAGGCACGAGAGGCGCCACAGTGATGTGTCTCTGGCCTACACGGAGCAGGACGAGCCCCAGGGACCAATCCGCCTGTCCAGACAGCACCTGACCGAGCGCCGGCCGCCCATGGTGGGCCAACGCTCCTACTCCATGGACAGAAACTCCCCCACCCCTGGAGGCCACCCCAGGACCTCCAACCACAGCCCCCCCACCCCACACCGCAGCCCCGTGCTGGGGGACAGGTCAGGGGACATGAGGCGGGGGCCAGGGGAGCCAATAGGGTTCAGGGGTCATGATTATCTGGACCCCAGCTCTGCAGTCAGGAAGACCAAGAGGGAGAAGATGGACACCATGTTGAGGAACGACTCTCTGAGCTCTGACCAGTCCGAGTCCATCAGGCCGCCGCCACCAAAGCCCCACAAAACCAAAAAGGGGGGTAAGATGCGGCAGGTGTCCCTGAGCAGTTCGGAGGAGGAACTGGCCACCACGCCGGAGTACACCAGCTGTGAGGACGTGGAGATAGAGAGTGAGTCTGTCAGTGAGAAAGGTAGGAACACTCTTCCTCCTGCTCTCTCTCGTTCTACTCTCATACTGTACACTAGGGGGGCAATCTGAATAGGCAACCTATTCCCTATAGTGCACTACTTTATAGGGCACTCTCTTTTACTAGGGGAAAATCTGAAAAGGCAACCTATTCCCTATATAGTATTGCTCTATATAGGGAATATATTTTTGGGTCTGGCCAAAAGTCGTGCACCATATAGGGAATAGAGTGCCATTTGGGAAGCACAGAGTTTTGTCAGGGATAGTCAAATCACCTTTGCATTATTCATTGGGAAGTGTATTCAGTGTCACTGTCAGCTCATGTTGAACATGTTTATTGACTAATTACCACTGTTCCATATTCAGTGAGTTAGTGGTACGACAGTAGTCTGCTAGCTCCATATGTTCAGTACAGAGGACTGAGTGCCATTGATGACTAATGAGCACCAGACCATCACAACTCTCTTCTCAGTCGCCCTTAATTATATGAAGGAAACTACAACGTTTATCCATGAAAACAATACCATATGTTCTGTATATGTTCTGTATTGTCAGGCTTGCATAACTAATGTGTTTTAATCTCGGCCTCGTGGTCTCATTCATAATAATATGATATGTAGATTATGATAGGAATTTGATCTTATTAATGAGCCGTCGCTTAAAAACTAACCTTTTATTCCCTCACAGTCTATGGTCTTTCTGTGTCTTTGTTACGTGATCTTTTCTGTTTTGTGTGTGTGTGTGTGTGTGTCAAGTCTATTCTACACTGTACAGCAACTGTGTGGAGGGAGCTTATTATGTCGACAGGGCTTGGCCAGATGTGTGTAAATGTCTATTGAACAGTGTGTGTGTGTGTGTGTGTGTGTGTGTGTTGGGCTGCTGCTCTAGATACCTTATCCTGTCTCTGTCCTCCTGTAAGCACACATTGCAGGGCCTGGCTACCACTTCTGTTTCACACATTCAATCTGATGTAATGGACTCTATATTATATAACACAGATAGAGGGAGAGATCGAGAGATAGCGAGAGGAGTGACGAGAGGGGGTGGGAGAGAGAAAAAGAAAAATATGGAGAGAGGAGATAAGGGGCCAGGGAGGAGGGAGAGAGAGAGCCAGGAGAGAGCGAGGAGAGGAGAGGAGAGAGGGGAGGAGAGGAGAGAGGGGAGGGAGAGAGAGAGCGCGGGGAGAGAGTGGAGAAATAGAGAGAGAGAGAGAGAAGGAAGGAAGGTAATGATATATGTAATTGTAGTCTGATACTGTACTTTTACAGTGTCACAGGTACGCACGCACACACACATACACACAAACACACACACTTGTTTCACACACATACACACAAACACACACACACACAAACTGTCCCAAAGTGTGTGTGTGCATGCGTGTGTGTGTTTGTGCGTATTGGGCGGCTCACTTCAATAGGATCAGGGCCAGAGGTGATGTGCTGTTCCAGTCATTCAGCCTATAGGGAGTCAGTCTGTCTGTGTCTGTGGGTTAGTCTGTGATGCTGCTTTTGAACGGCCTCTGGCTGAACAATGTCATCAGTCGTGCATATTAATTAATGAAGGTATGGCAAATGCAATTAAGTGGTAGAATAATTAGGGTTTCTCCCTGTAGGATTCTAGCCTCGCGAGCCGCGTGATCTTGCACGCTAACATGAATGGTTCCTTGCACTGATAAATACGTGAGATCAGGCTACTTGTGAAGCCAGTAGGATTCCCCCTGTACGACAAATCAACTCTGTTGGAGCAGCCAGGGAGCACGGGATGGGATTGGAGTAGACAGTGGAGTCGAGTCGTGAGCTGGGCTGGGCAGAGTGGAAGTTTGAAGATCAAATGTTTTTTGAATGGCTTACTTCTAGATTCTAGCCTCTAGTCCCTAACTCCTACTCCTTATTGTTGTGCATTTACTATGGATTAAGTTATATATGACATGCTATTTTATCAAATCAATTCTCTGTAATTAATATTACCTGATTAAACTAATCATGTAAATAGTTTCATATTTAAACATTTAAATTGCACAACAATTCCATGTGAATGTGATAGACTTCCCAAGATACACTTTATATCGTCCTATCATCAGTAATAATGTCTCAGATGACAACTGATCTGATATCATAATCTTTAAGTACCAACGGATATTTTCAACTGGTTGGATTACCGAAATATGGTTCCGTTCCCAACCTCTTGATGTTACCAGACTCTCTCTTTGTTAACAAAGGGCTTTCCAAGAGTCCAATCTGTAGAGTAGAGAGAGAAAAGAGGGGAAAGTATTTATGCGGGTCATAAACCTCACCAACAGGGCAACATCATGGCACTAACTACTACCTTTCTGTCCTCTAGATGCAGGCAGTAGATAGTTATGTATTATAAGGTTATAAACATTCATCTCATACTACTGGACCACAACGATCGAACCACTCTCGCCCTCTGGTGATGTCATAATGTTAAGGACACTAACAACGTCCCAGATAGAGGGAAAGAGAGAGAGAGAGAGAGATTAGGTCTGGGCTGGCAGAGGAGCGGTCACCGTGCTGAAAGCATTGCTATACGGGCGGCAGGCTGGCTTTGTGGTTTCCATATTAGTCCTTTGAAAAGGCAGACAGCTTCCAAAGGCGTTTTTAAGTGTTTGTAGAGCTGTTTCTGAGGAGTGACCTATATAGATTCCCCTCTAAAGCAGACTGTATGGCACATCTACACTCAAGGGTTTTACTTCCCTGTGTGCAGTCTCTGTCTCCTTTGGATGACTGTGAAGGACTGACTGATGTGAGTTAGTCCCTCTACACGGTCCCTTTCACATAGCTTGAAAGTGAAACAGTCATAGTTATTATTTGTGTGTGTTTTTATTATGGATCCCCATTAGCTGCTATCAGATATAAATCTGCACATATCGAATAATGCAGTGCATTTGGAAAGTATTCAGACCCCTTCCCATTTCCACATTTTGTTACGTTACAGCCTTATTCTAAAATTGACTATATACAGTACATGTTTTCCCTCATCAATCTACACACAATACCCCATAATAACAATGTGAAAACAGGTTTTTATTTATTTTGGCAAGTGTATTAAAAATAAAAAAACAGATATAGTTGAAGTCTGAAGTTTACATACACCTTAGCCAAATACATTTAAGTCAGTTTTTCACAATTCCTGACATTTAATCAGTCAAATTTCCCTGTTGTAGGTCAGTTAGGATCACCACTTTATTTTAAGAATGTGAAATGTCAGGATAATAGTAGAGAGAATGATTTATTTCAGCTTTTATTTCTTTCATCACATTCCCAGTGGGTCAGAAGTCTACATACACTCAATGAGTATTTGGTAGCGTTGCCTTTAAATTGCTTAACTTGGGTCAAACGTTTCAGGTAGCCTTCCACAAGCTTCCCACAATAAGTTGGGTGAATTTTGGCCCATTTCTCCTGACAGAGCTGGTGTAACTGAGCCAGGTTTGTAGGCCTCCTCCCACGCTTTTTCAGTTCTGCCAACAAATTTCGTATAGGATTGAGGTCAGGGCTTTGTGATGGCCAATCCAATACCTTGACTTTGTTGTCCTTAAGCCATTTTGCCACAACTCTGGAAGTATGCTTGGGGTCATTGTCCATTTGCGACCAAGCTTTAACTTCTTGAGATGTTGCTTCAATATATCCACATAATTTTCCGCCTCATTATGCCATCTATTTTGTGAAGTGCACCAGTCCCTCCTGCAGCAAAGCACCCCCACAACATGACGCTGCCGCCCCCGTGCTTCACGGTTGGGATGGTGTTCTTCGGCTTGCAAGCCTCCCCCTTTTTCCTCCAAACATAACAATGGTCATTATGGCCAAACAGTTCTATTTTTGTTTCATCAGACCAAAGGGCATTTCTTCAAAAAGTACGATCTTTGTCCCCATGTGCAGTTGCAAACCGTAGTCTAGCTTTTTTATGGTGGTTTTGGAGCAGTGGCTTCTTCCTTGCTGAGTGGCCTTTCAGGTTATGTCGATATAGGACTCATTTTACTGCGGATCTAGTTACTTTTGTACCTGTTTCTACCAGCATCTTCAGAAGGTCCTTTGCTGTTGTTCTGCGATTGATTTGCACTTTTTGCACCAAAGTACATTCATCTCTAGGAGATATAATGCGTCTCCTTCCTGTGCGGTATGATGGCTGCGTGGTCCCATGGTGTTTATACTTGCATACTATTTTTTGTACAGATGAACGTGGTACCTTCAGGCATTTGGAAATTGCTCCCAAGGATGAACCAGACTTGTGGAGGTCTACAATTTTTTTCTGAGGTCTTGGCTGATTTCTTTTGATTGTCCCATGATGTCAAGCAAAGAGGCACTGAGTTTGAAGGTAGGCCTTTGAAATACATCCACAGCTACACCTCCAATTGAATCGGTCAGGGAGGTGACCAAGAACCTAATGGCCACTCTCCCAGTGGTCCGGAGTTCTTCGGTGGAGATGGGAGAACCTTCCAGAAACCTTCTCTGCAGCACTCCACCAATCAGGCCTTTATGGTAGAGTGGCGAGATGGAAGCCACTCCTCAGTAAATGGCACATGACAG
This sequence comes from Oncorhynchus tshawytscha, assembly GCF_018296145.1. Taxonomy (NCBI): domain Eukaryota; kingdom Metazoa; phylum Chordata; class Actinopteri; order Salmoniformes; family Salmonidae; genus Oncorhynchus; species Oncorhynchus tshawytscha. The sequence goes on along the minus strand of NC_056431.1, from coordinate 14,561,535 downwards.
CTCGCTTGGAGTTTGCCAAAAGGCACCTAAAGGACTCTCAGACCATGAGAAACAATATTCCCTGGTCTGATGAAACCAAGATTGAACTCTTTGGCCTGAAAGCCAAGTGTCACGTCTGGAGAAAACCTGGCACCATCCCTACGGTGAAGCATGGTGGTGGCAGCATCATGCTGTGGGATGTTTTTCATCGGCAGAGACTGGGAGACTAGTCAGGATCGAGGGAAAGATGGTCAGAGTGAAGTACAGAGAGATCATTGATGAAAACCTGCTCCAGAGTGCTCAGGACCTCAGACTGGGGTGAAGGTTCACCTTCCAACACGACAACAACCCTAAGCACACAACCAAGCCAAAGCAGGTGTCATGTCTTTACTATCATTAAATGAAGACTTTTAGTTTTTATCAAAGATTCTCTGTAATTACTATTACGCGATTAAACTGATTAATCATGTAACTGTAATTAACTAGGAAGTCGGGGCACCAAGGAAAATATTCAGATTACAAAGTTATAATTTCCTAATATAACTTTTCAGATATTTTATCTGATCAATTAGACTTCGAATTAATTTATTATTTACTTTACCTCACGCTAGTCTCATTCCAAACGTCGTAAATTGTTGGTTATCTGCACGAACCCAGTCTTCACGATGAGTCATCCATACATCAATTTTCTGAAATCATTTATTTACTAACTAAGTAATTCACAGAAATGCATAAACAAACAAACAAAGTACATATGGTTACAAGAAGTGATAGGGGAATGTGCCCTAGTGGGCTAAACCGGCATGGCGGCTTGTTAGACAAAAGGGAAGTGGGGGTCGACTGAGAAGACAACACACAGTTGATAATTATAACAATTGAAATGCTAATCCTTTACACATGAACACTCACTCATTCAGGAACAATTGCAATCAATATATATATTTACGCTCAGTGTGTCGTCGGGATCTCTGCTGAAAAGTTAGTTTCTGTTGGAGAGTTTCTGTCCTCTCTCTCTCTCTCTCTCTCTCTCTCTTTCTCTCTCTCTCTCTCTCTCTCTCTCATACTAGTAATTAATATCAAAGACTTGTTCTTATTCTGTCGGTATCGATAGTCTAAGAGTTTAACCACGTGGTATGGTTAAAAGATTCAGCAATCGTCTCAACCTTTGTCCTCTCGTGATTGAGAGAAAACATGGTCTAGTTGAGAACTTCTCAAAGTTGGGTTTTATTCAGGAGTTGCAGAAAAGGGCCTGTCCCAGGATGCCTGACCCTAACTGGGCTCATGGGCGGTCCTCTGATTTCGTTAAACTCAAAAGGGAATTGGAGTTTCCTTCATTAAACAGTCCAAAATCACATTACACAATTTTACAAACAGTGTCATCCTTACTCATTCATCTTATACAACAATTAGATTTAAACCTCATATCTGAGGCTATTATATTTTTTATATTTTTTATTTTACCTTTATTTAACCAGGCAAGTCAGTTAAGAACAAATTCTTATTTTCAATGACGGCCTAGGAACAGTGGGTTAACTGCCTGCTCAGGGGCAGAACGACAGATTTGTACCTTGTCAGCTCGGGGGTTTGAACTCGCAACCTTCCGGTTACTAGTCCAACGCTCTAACCACTAGGCTACCCTGCCGCCCCTATAAACAGTGTTATGCTAATGTTACCGCACCGTCTCTCATGAGTTTTACAAACTTGTACCAAACGGACCAGTTCGTAGCTGGATTCTTCACCGATCATTTATACCTTCTCCGGAACATGAATGTTGTTCGGACCTCAAGTTCTGTGAGGTGGAAGAAATTCCTTTGTTCTCTATGAAACTTCACTCTGTCTCTATACTGTGCGGCCATGAGGCAGGATCTTCCTGGAATTTACGACCTCTCTGACCACAACCGCCTAGTTGTAGGAGGCAGGGAGAGGGGGATGGGGCTTGCTGTACCCAAAGAGGGCAATGTCATGACACAGGAGTGGCTTCGAGACAAGTCTCTGAATGCCCTCGAGTGGCCCAGCCAGAGCCCAGACTTGAACCCAATCGAACATCTTTGGAGAGACCTAAAAATAGCCGTGCAGCGACGCTCGCCATCACGACCAACCTTGCGAGGATTTGCAGAGAAGAATGGGGGAAACTCCCCAAATACAGGTCTGCCAAGTTTTTAGAATCATACCCAAGAAGACTCGAGACTGTAATCGCTGCCAAAAGTGCTTCAACAAAGTACTGAGTAAATGGTCTGAATACTTATGTAAATTTGATATATCAACATGAATCAACCTCATCATGTCAGTTTCCCCTCAACACCATAGGATATGATTTTGGACAGGATAGGTATTATACTGTATGGCATCTGTAAGGGTTTACGGCCTGTATTTCAGATCTCCACTACTTCTACAGACAACTACATGCTAAATAGCAACACACAGACTTTCCCCTATCCCCTGTTCCCCGTCCTGTAGCCTTCCCACTTGTTTGTTACAACAGGACAATGGTTATAGACAAAGGGTAGTTTTTCATTCCCCTGCTTCTGAACAAAACACTCCCATTGACACATATACACACACACACACCTACACACACACACACACCTACACACACACACACACACCTACACACACACACACACACACACACACACACACACACACACACACACACACACACCTAAACACACACACACACACACACACACACACACACACACACACACACACACACACACACACATATTGAATTAAACCCCCTTTTCCTTCAGAATTAACATCCAAAGCTATCCTTCAAGAGTTGGGCCACTTGACTCACTCTACGCAGGCCCACAGTCGTCATAATTGCATATTGATTTTGTTGTCAAATCTGTAATTATGGGGGCTTTTACCTTGGCAACGTCAAAAGCAGGAAAAACGGATGAGGAGGAGAGGAGAGGGAGGAAAAAAACAAGAGAGAAGAGGAGAGGAGAAAATAGGACAGGGGATGAGGGTAGGAACGCAGAGCTGCTTCACAGGTGAAGAGGAGAGGAGGACAAGGATCAGGAGAATCCAGGCAGTCAACATTCCCCAGTCCCTGTGTTATGTAACTTTCTCTCTTCACACAGGGAGGGAAGTAGCACATGGCTAGGTTAGCTCAGACTGGCTCCATTATTGATGCATTGTATTGTGAAGGTTATGTGAAGGATCACAGTAGTGGTGGGGTCACAGAGTAGTTTGAATGTGGACTGCTGAGGCGAGGGAGGTGAGCTTCTGAGGTATAGGATGTAAGGTTTTGTATTTTGGAGGTATGGGGGGAGGGGGCTTACAGTATATACTGTCTGTCATTAAAACCCCTGTCCCGAGTCTGTCACACACCTGTATGTAACATGCATAGTATCATCAATGATTAGCAATAGGAATGGTGTTTGGCCTGCAGAATTTTCCCTTCACCCAGTCAGTCCAGTGTGACGTTGAAGGACGAGCCATAACCAGATAAGCAGAACATACATTCAATAGCTTGGGCCGAGGGGGGAGAAAGCTGAGGGAAAGAGTAAAGAGGGCAGAAAGCACCTTCTGTCCATCTGTGGCCAGTCAGCAGCACTATGGTCTGCTCTGCTATGTTATACACTCAGTGAGCTGCTTGACTGGCCAGGACGGGAGGGAGGGAGTTCGAGGTGGGTGAGGTGAATACATGGGTGTGTTATGGCAGGCTAAGCTCACCTCGTGCCATGCTCTCTGACCCTGGGCACTCTGGGGGTCTGGGGGGGAAGTGAGGGAAGGAGTGAGTGAGGGAGAGAGGGGGAGGAGGTGCCATCAGTAATGGCCTGAGCTCCTGGCTGCTTCTGGCTGCTCCTGGCTGCTCCTGGCTGCTCCTGGCTGCTCCTAGCTGGCTCGTTGGTAGTGAGGCTGGGAGTCTGATTTAGTGTGACGTCCCTCTCACTCTGTTTTCCTCCGTATTGATCTCATGACATGCCACCTCATGATAGCGCAAGCAGGACAGAAACTAGAAAAGACGAGAGACACCGAGAGAGAGAGGCAGGGAGAGAGAGAGAGAGAAGGACAGTAATGAGAGAGAGAGGGGGCGAGAGAGGGGGGGGCAGAAGAGAGAGAGAGAGAGAAGGGGGTGGGTGGGGTGGACGCCGTTTAGTGATAAAACCGGACTAGATTCTCATTACATCTCTATCTCTGGTCTGGTTCTGTAAGTTTTTAGGACAAGGACTAGTCCAACATCCCCCTGCGAGTAAAGGGCATTCTTATGTTCAATGCCAGGCATAAAAATGAATAATGTTATAGTTTGTGTTTCTACATTGTAATAACAGTACATTGACTATTATTTTTTATATTTTTAAGTATTGAAAAAAATCACAAATGTCCTAAATAATAATTTCTGTAGCTCTTTAACCTGCTCCACCTTGGATGTTTTTGGACAATCTGGTTCCACAAACACAAATCACACAGCTAATCTGCTCCCTTTACCTCACAGCATGGATACTGTTTAAACATACACAATGTTTCACCTCTCTCTCTCTTTGTCTCTCTCTCTCTCTCTCTCTCTTTGTCTCTCTCTCTCTCTCTCTTTGTCTCTCTCTCTTTCTGCTCTCGCCCCCCCGAATTGTAGTAAAAACACCATCAATAATTAATGATCCAATTAATAGTGTACACTGGTTTCTATTGAGTTGTCAAAGTGATGGAGAGCCTGCTGGCAATGAACTCTTTCTCCGCTGTCTCCTCCCCACGTTGTGCTGCTGCCGGAACCCTGAATCAGCACTTTGGTGGTGGGTCCCCGCGCCTGCTGCGCCGGGCCCGAATGAAACCAACCGGGGGGGAAGAGACTGCTGATGCTCACAATTTACGGCTGTGATGAGTTTCCTGTTGGCTGAATCACCCTCAGCTGAGGTTTTACCGGTCCTCACCAGGGATCAGGGCTTAATTGTGATTGGCACTGTTAATAAAACAGGAGGAAGAGGGAGGCAACAGAGGGAGGCCACATTCTCTAGACTGGGACAACAGTAGCTTAGCTCAGCCCCCATCTGAGGGGCGTGTCGGTGGATTGTGTGTGTGTGTGTGTGTGTGTGTGTGTGTGTGTGTGTGTGTGTGGTTGGCTTCAGATGAGCTGGAGAGATGTGTGATTTCAACACGTCTATGGGATTTCAACATGTTAATATGATTTCATCATGTCTATGGGATTTCAACATGTTAATATGATTTCATCATGTCTATGGGATTTAAACATCTGTGACTGTTAGAATTGCAAGCCGTAAGCTGTTTGGGGCTATCATGGACACAATAGCAAAGTCATTGGGTTGCAGCAGCTGAGACAAAGAGAGGCAGGGAGAGGAGAGGCAGCGATGCTAAAATGTGTTTATGGCGACTGGCAGCAGCAACAGCTCAGTGTGTGTGTGTGTGTGTGGCAGGGAGGGTAATCAGTGTTGAGTGTTGTCAGCTGTTGGTTCCAGCAGGTCACGGAGGGCATAGCCCATCTGGGGACTTCCATCATGTTTTATCACTGGGCATAACTGTGTACAGTAAGTGGTTTTAGCACCCACAGGGACGGGTGAAGGGATGGAGGGCTTGTGATAGAACTAGTGAAGGGGTGAAGGGATGGAGGGCTTGTGATAGGACCAGTGGAGGGGTGAAGGGATGGAGGGCTTGTGATAGGACTAGGGGAGGGGTGGAGGGATGGAGGGCTTGTGATAGGACCAGAGGAGGGGTGGAGGGATGGTGGTGATAAGGGAGGATGGTGATAAGGGAGGATGGTGATAAGGGAGGATAGTGATAAGGGAGGATGGTGAAAAGGGAGGATAGTGATAAGGGAGGATGGTGATAAGGGAGGATGGCTGGTTGTTTTGGAGAGGACTTGACCTTACTCTGACATTCAGTGTCTCTGCCAGCCTTGAAAAATATTCATTAATATTAATGTAGAAATTATTTACTGTTTTCTCAGCTTCCAACGACGTGATCCTCAACACTCTTGATAGCAACCCTAGAGTAAAGCTACAGACCAGGTTCTACATTTATAGAGATATTGAGAGAACATCTGATCTCCCCTTCCCTTCCCTTCCCATCCTACCCAAACCCCCAACCCTAACAACATATGCAGCATAAAGCTATTTTTATATTCTTCCAACTGAATTCCCTGACTTCTCTCAGATTGAGTTTTATGTATTCACCAGGCTAACTGCTTTATGGAGACCTGTCCTTTATAGCTCCATTAGATTATTCTCTTTTCACAGGAAGTGATGCAAAGGAAATGATGCGTGCAGCTTTGGGTTGCAAAAATGCACTGGTTCTATTTAACCTTACCTGTGCCTGCAGACGTATGAGAACGTACACTTTGACTGAAAGGTTGAGTAAACAAAAAAGCCTGTTTTTGATTTATTTTTACAGTGCATACTGAACATTCGGCAAGCTATATATCGACAAATCGGCAATTGAGACAGATCCAGTGTCCTGAATGGTCCATAGTAACAAAATGGGCGAGCAAATGGCTGGCCGTACATCATACTTCATCGCTGCATGCTTTTAATATGAATCATTTCATGTTTCTGAATTTCTGTCTTCTGGGGTTGTAAAATGAGTGGCCAATGAGTGACTCATCCTCTCAACGGGCCACCTCAGCCTGTCGGTGAAGACTCCCATCCCGCATTCAACATTCACTACTTCTCACTCTTTTAGTTAGCTGGCTTTACAAGCTTCTTCATCACATTGTAGTGTTTGTTGCATTCTCACTCTGCACATCCACCACCCACCATCATCAACCAGAGGAAACGCTGCTGAAGTAACAACATGACGTCGTTCTAGAAAGCAGGTCCAGAAGTCATGTTGGATCTAAAGATGATGTTCTCTCTATCAGGAGACTGATGGGTTGAGGATGGATGGAGGAGAGAGAGAAGTAGAGGACCGAGGAGAGTGAGAGAGAGAGAGAGAGAGAGAGAGATGTGGGTTTACAGGGACTAGTTCTTGGTTTGTCTGAGGGAGCCAGTCTCCATCGATCCCACTGACCCAAATCAGACAGGTTACAGACAGAAAGACTGACTGAGCCTTATTGGAAAAAGTGCACACACAGACACAGAGAAAAAGATGAACACTCTACCTGACTGCTGAAGTCCCTGTCTGGCCTGCTAGGCTGAGGGAATATGACTGCTACTCACTCACTTTACTGTCTGAGCAACACAAACATATGGGAAAAACTGATCATGTAATGGCATAATAGCCATTTGCCCAGCCTCCATCTCTCAAGGCTGCATCCATCCATCCCATCCACTGATGCCTCCAGTACAGATCTGGGCAAGGCAGTCATTGGGATAGCATCTTAAAAAGCTCTCCCTGGTGCACTTTAGATTGAGGTTAGTTAAGGTTGCTGGGGCATTGCCATCTTTGTCCCAGTTAAACATATTACATCCCAAGAAGCACCTCTCTCTCTCTTTCTCTCTCTCTGATCCAGACCCAGGCTGTTAAGATAGCAGGAGGCAAGGACGCTATCTTCATTTGAAAAATGTGAATTCCTGCAGAGACTGCAGAGAGTTACAACAATATCTTTGGCTAGTTTGCTTCAACAGAATCTCTTGGAAAAGAGGTTTGACTGGCAGCATGTTTGAATGATTTATGAACAAGAGTGTGGGGCCTGGTTTGGTCTTGCAACCAATGAGAATTGTTCCAAGACTAAACACAACCTAAATGGTCTGTGCTTGTGTTGTCTGAATGTGTGTGTTAGTAGTCATGGTCATGTACTCTGTGCTGTATACCATCGCAGTATTGACTTCAGAGAGGCCAATTTACTGTATGTGGACTGTATGTTTCTACTCTCTTCACAGGAGCTATTGTTGTTCACCTGTGAGTGTGTGTCTGCGTGTGTGTCAGCACTGTACGTTGGAGTTCTGTGGGCTTCACCTTTTCCTCTCGCTGTCTTCTCTTGTGTGTGTGTGTGTGTGTGTGTGTGTGTGTGTGTGTGTGGCTCCCACAGGAGATTTGGATGGCCACTGGTTGGACCATGCGTCATGGCATAGCAGCGAGGCCTCCCCAATGTCTTTGGTGAGACATGCGGAGCCCTGCCCCTAACCCCCTCCTCCCCTTTCCTCCCCCTCTCAGAGTCCTTTGTCATTTCATGTTTGCTTTGTTTTATTTACACCTCTGCATGGGTTTTCTTCTTTCTTTCTGTTTTTATCCCACACCTGTAGGGGACAGTGAAAGGGGAAAAAGAAAAACTATTGAGCAGGCATTTTTGTCCGACTCAACACACAACACCTTATCTGAGAGGCAAAAGAAAATGGTTCGCTTTGGGGGCCACTCATTGGAAGAGGACGCAGAATGGTGCGAACCCCAGGTTAAAGACTCTGGCGTTGACACATGCAGTAGCACTACCCTAAACGAGGACAATCAGCATAGCCATAGTGAGAAGGTACTGGAGACTATGTAGCCAAAATATCTGCATTTTGTTCTTTATTTTTCTTTACCTACCTCCTCCGGTCTTTATCTGTCACTAATTGTTAAATAGTAGACATGTTTATTAGTTTTTAAATTTGAATTGATAGATTTTTCTTTGAACTTCGTCTTTATTATTATTCCGGGGAATTGATCAGATTGATTTCATTTCGACAGCAGCTTGCTGGGTGTTGCTGAAATAGGAGATGGGGAACCCCTCTTTATTGTTCTGCTGTTTGCTCTCTGGCAGCATAAAGATCCACCCAGGAGCATTAAAACACAACTCTCTTTTTGTCATGGCACACAGCAATGTCCACTCCTCTAGTTGCATGTTGCTAGTTGCTCTCAGTCTGTTTTGTTATTGTTACTGTAGCGGCCATCTTAGTAACGCTACAGCAGGGTAACGACACCTACCTCTCACTGGAATGACCCCTCCTCTCCCAACGCACACTACCTAGTCAAGTCATTATCCCCCCTAGATCTCCACTCAGTCCAATACCAAAACTAAACCAACCACTTAGAACTGAGAACAGGGACGATTGGATTTCTTTTGCACAGACAAAGTTACGTTTTTCTTTTTTTCCCTTCTGCTGTCATGTTTGTTGTGACTTCATCTTTTTTTTGTCTCTCTTCATCTTGGCCTTAATCATCGCGCTGTGCTGTGCTTTTGGGAGTTTTCGTCCATAAATCCTACTTTGGTTCACCTCTTTTTGTTGCGTAATACATGTTTTCTTCATCTGCTTCTACCTGCTCCATTGTGGAGGTGTAGTTCTGTGTGTAGCAGGGCAGAGAGTGGTGTAGTGCTGTGTGTAGCAGGGCAGAGAGTGGTGGACTGCAGTCTTAACCTCCCTCTGCCTTCAGCCTAAGGCCTCCCTCACAGACCATCAGACAAAATCTACGCTCATCCAAACTCAACTGGATTTGATGCCAATGAGGCAGAGTTTCAGTGAGATGTTCTAGATACAGTGCAGGTTTTCTCAGATGGTTTGTGTGGAGCCTCTGCTCTGCTCTACGGTGACTAGCAGGGCGTGATGGTTTGCCTATTTTACCCTGCATGGGGTGCTGAATGCACTCTACCTATTCCCTGTTGGCAGGATCACACAAGGCCTGGCATGTGCAGCATTTTTCATTTTCATGGAATCAGATTGAAGTACTTCCATGAAGTATGTTTATGGACATAGCTAATCACTGCTTAAAAGGTGGGCTGTGTTATTGTAAATATTGTTTTAGCATTTTGCCTTCAACTGCAGTACGTATAACTGTGATGCAATAGATACAAATCTTTTTTAGATTTTGATGAATTATGTCTTTTATTATCTAATTGTGATAGTCCGGCTAATCCCAAAAGAAAAGACAGGTTATATAATCTGAAATAGAAAGGATAGAGACAAAGCTATAATCACCAGATTAGATAACTAGCCAGAGCTTGTGTGATCGTTCATTAAGTCAAATTAATTGATCCCCCACCCCCCACCCCTCACATGATACACACTTTTCTGAAGAAGTCTTTTTAAAGGGATTGAAGTGAATCTGGTGTGGATGAGTTGTAAAACACAAGGTGTGTTGTTGCTGTGTGTGTTCCTATAGCATCCAGTGACATGGCAGCCCTCCAAAGATGGGGAGCGCCTAATAGGGCGGATTCTGCTCAACAAGCGGATGAAGGATGGAAGTGTACCTCGAGACTCAGGAGCACTGCTGGGACTGAAGGTGAGTCTGCCCCGTCTGTCTGACCTCTCTGTCTGGACTTCTGTCTATCTACTGGGACCAGTCTGACCTGATGGTCAGAGGCCGTTTGTTATTACAGCTGTCCATCACTATTCAAAGGTTGCTTCCCAAATCGTATCCTATTCCATATGTAGAGGGAATATGTTGCCATCTGGGCCTCACTAAAGAGTTTACGCAGCGGATATAATTTGGTATATGATTTAAAAATATTTTTATTTCACCTTTAATTAACCAGGTAGGCTAGTTGAGAACAAGATCTCATTTACAACTGCAACCTGGCCAAGAATAAAGCAAAGCAGTTCGACAACACAGAGTTACACATGGAATAAACAAAACATACAGTCAATAATACAACTGAAGAAAATCTATATACAGTGTGTGCAAATGAGGTAAATAAGGGAGGTAAAGGCAATAAATAGGCCATCGTGGCGAATGAATTACAATATACCAATTAGACACTGGACTGATTGATGTGCAGAAGATGAATGTGCAAGTAGAGATGCTGCGAAGGAGCAAGATAAATAAATAAATAAATACAGTATGGGGATGAGGTAGTTGGATGGGCTATTTGCAGATGGGCTATGTACAGGTGCAGTGATCTGTGAGCTGCTCTGACAGCTGGTGCTTAAAGCTAGTGAGGGAGATATGAGTATCCAGCTTCAGTGATTTTTGCAGTTCGTTCCAGTCATTGGCAGCAGAGAACTGGAAGGAAAGGTGGCTAAAGTAGGAATTGGCTTTAGGGGTGACTAGTGAGATATACCTGCTGGAGCGTGTGCTACGGGTGGGTGCTGCTATGGTGACCAGTGAGCTGAGATAAGGCGGGGCTTTACCTAGCAGAGACTTGTAAATGACCTTGAGCCAGTGGGTTTGGCGATGAGTATGAAGCGAGGGCCAGCCAACGAGAGCGTACAAGTCGCAGTGGTGGGTAGTATATGAGGCTTTGGTGACAAAACGGATGGCACTGTGATAGACTGCATCCAATTTGTAGAGAATTGGAGGCTATTTTGTAACTGACATCGCCAAAGTCGAGGATCGGTAGGATGGTCAGTTTTACAAGGGTATGTTTGGCAGCTTGAGTGAAGGATGCTTTGTTTTGAAATAGGAAGCCGATTCTAGATTTAATTTTGGATTGGAGATGCATAATGTGAGTCTGGAAGGAGAGTTTACAGTCTAACCAGACACCTAGGTATTTGTAGTTGTCCACGTATTCTAGGTCTGAACCGTCCAGAGTAATGATGCTGGAGGGGTGGGTAGGTGCGGGCAGCGATCGGTTGAAGAGCATGCATTTAGTTTTACTTACATTTAAGAGCAGTTGGAGGCCACGGAAGGAGAGTTGTATGGCATTGAAGCTTGTCTGGAGGTTAGTTAACACAGTGTCCAAAGAAGGGCCAGAGGTATACAGAATGGTGTCGTCTGCGTAGAGGTGGATCAGAGAATCACCAGCACTAAGAACGACATCATTGATGTATACAGAGAAGAGAGTCGGCCCAAGAATTGAATCCTGTGGCACCCCCATAGAGACTGCCAGAGGACCGGACAACAGGCCCTCCGATTTGACACACTGAACTCTATCTGAGAAGTAGTTGGTGAACCAGGCGAGGCAGTCATTTGAGAAACCAAGGCTGTTTAGTCTGCCGATAAGAATGTGGTTGATTGACAGAGTCGAAAGCCTTGGCCAGGTCGATGAATACGGCTGCACAGTAATGTCTCTTATCGATGGCGGTTATGATATCGTTTAGGACCTTGAGCGTGGCTGAGGTGCCCCCATGACCAGCTCTGAAACCAGATTGCATAGCGGAGAAGGTACATGGGATTCGAAATGGTCGGTAATCTGTTTGTTAACTTGGCTTTCGAAGACCTTAGAAAGGCAAGTTAGGATAGATATAGGTCTGTAGCAGTTTGAGTCTGGAGTGTCTCCCCCTTTGAAGCGGGGGATAATCTCGGCAGCTTTCAATGAGAGCTAGCACAGTGAAAGCTAGCACATTGAGAGCTAGAACAGTGAGAGCTAGAACAGTGAGAGCTAGCACTGTGAGAGCTGGCACAGTGAGAGCTAGCACATTGAGAGCTAGCACAGTGAGAGCTAGCACAGTGAGAGCTAGAAGAGTGAGAGCTAGAACAGTGAGAACTAGCACAGTGAGAGCTAGCACAGTGAGAGCTAGAACAGTGAGAGCTAGCACAGTGAGAGCTGAACAGTGAGCTAGAACAGTGAGAGCTAGCACAGTGAGAGCTAGAACAGTGAGAGCTAGAACAGTGAGAGCTAGAACAGTGAGAGCTAGCACAGTGAGAGCTAGAACAGTGAGAGCTAGAACAGTGAGAGCTAGCACAGTGAGAGCTAGCACAGTGAGAGCTAGAACAGTGAGAACTAGAACAGTGAGAGCTAGCACAGTGAGAGCTAGAACAGTAAGGCCATCAGGAGAGAAAAGGAAAGTGGCAAGATGGGAAAATCATTAGTGATTCAATGAGCTTCCTGAATTGGTATGTTTGTGCCTGGTCGGTGCCTCTTTGTGCTGTACGGTACGCTATGTGTTTCTCCTCGCTCAGCAGCAAGCAGTGACCATCCAGTCTGTTTGTCTCTCTCTCTCTCTCTCTCTCTCTCTCTCTCTCTCTAACTATCTAACTGCTCTTAAATACAAGTAAAACCAAATGCATGCTCTTCAAGCAATCGCTGCCTGCACCTGCCCGCCCGTCCAGCATCACTACTCTGGATGGTTCTACAACACTCCTTCCGTGGCCTCCAACTGTTTTTAAACGCTAGTAAAACCAAATGTATGCTTTTCAACCGTTCGCTGCCCGCACCCGCCCTCCCGACTAGCATCACCACCCTGGACGGTTCCGATCTAGAATATGTGGACCACTACAAATACCTAGGTGTCTGGTTAGACTGTAAACTCTCCTTCCAGACTCACATCAAACATCTCCAATCCAAAGTTAAATCTAGAATTGGCTTCCTGTTTCACAACAAAGCATCCTTCACTCATGCTGCCAAACATACCCTCGTAAAACTGACCATCCTACCAATCCTCGACTTCGGCGATGTCATTTACAAAATAGCCTCCAATACCCTACTCAATAAATTGGATGCAGTCTATCACAGTGCCATCCGTTTTGTCACCAAATCCCTATATAATACCCACCACTGCGACCTGTACGCTCTCGTTGGCTGGCCCTCGCTTCATACTCATCGCCAAACCCACTAGCTCCAGGTCATCTACAAGACCCTGCTAGGTAAAGTCCCCCCTTATCTCAGCTCGCTGGGCACCATAGCAGCACCCACCTGTAACAGGGGCTCCAGCAGGTATATCTCTCTGGTCACCCCCAAAACCAATTCTTCCTTTGGCTGCCTCTCCTACCAGTTCTCTGCTGCCAATGACTGGAATGAACTACAAAAATCTCTGAAACTGGAAATACTTATCTCCCTCACTAGCTTTAAGCACCAGCTGTCAGAGCAGCTCACAGATCACTGCACCTGTACATAGCCCATCTATAATTTAGCCCAAACAACTACCTCTTCCCCTACTGTATTTATTTATTTTGCTCCTTTGCACCCCATTATTTCTATTTCTACTTTGCACATTCTTCCATTGCAAATCTACCATTCCAGTGTTTTACTTGATATATTGTATTTACTTGTCCACCATGGCCTTATCTCACCTCATTTGCTCACATCGTATATAGACTTATTTTCCCACTGTATTATTGACTGTATGTGTGTTTTAATCCATGTGTAACTCTGTGTTGTTGTATGTGTTCGAACTGCTTTGCTTTATTTTGGCCAGGTCGCAATTGTAAATGAGAACTTGTTCTTAACTTGCCTACCTGGTTAAATAAAGGTGAAATAAAAATAAATAAATACATCTCTATCTCTCACTCTCTCAGTCCCTTTCTCACTCTCTCCGGCCCGGCTGTTACATAAAGCCATTTCATTTAGGAGACTTCCGTAAGCTCCTTTGTATGCTGGCATTCAACTGCCATTAAGAGGGGATTTTATTTGTCTGATGCCTGTGGAGGGAGAGCGGTTCAGGGGCTTACAGAGTAGAGCAGAGCTGGGCCCCCTGGCCTGCTATAGGCCCCCCAGGCCTCAAGTGTTCCAGCCCCATGCAGAGAGAGGTGGCCCCAGGGTTCCAACACAACACACAGGGACATTCATCATTATGAAAAGAGATGTACATTTTGACTAAACATGTAGCTACTTTCTCTGTTCAAGAATAGCTCCTTATGGGCAGAATGACGCTATGTGGCTACATATGCAATTAGAATTAGGTCTAGATCTGCAGGTTGCATTTTCAAACATGGTCAATAAATATGTTTTATGAAACAAAGTGATCAGTGCATCCATGTTCCTTCCCTGCCAGGCTGCTTACACCATACTGAGGGTGTGATTATATTACAGTATAATAATATATACTAATACTATACATGTTGATGTGTGTTGCTTCCCTCATAGGTGGTGGGTGGAAAGATGACAGAATCTGGTAGACTTTGTGCTTTCATCACTAAAGTGAGGAAAGGAAGTCTAGCGGATACTGTTGGACACCTCAGACCAGGTACCTGCTGACCTCATTTTATACTCTGACTACATCGTTTACCATGTTTAGAACTACATTAGCCATGTTTAGAACGACACTTACTATGCTTAGAACTACATTTACCACATGTAGAACTACACGTACTATGTTTGGAACTACATTTGCCATGTTTAGAAGTACACTTACTGTGTTTAAAACTGCATTTACCATGTTTAGAAGTACACTTACTGTGTTTAGAACTACACTTATAGATACAAGATTTTGTGAAGCACACTGAAGATTGTCAATACATTTCTCATGTACACAGCACTGTAGATTTAATAAGCTACTTCAGTGATTCAAGAAACATTTGGATTACTTGGTGAATTGGTGCTGAACTGGGTCAGAACCTTGTTTTAACCTCTGACACCCTTTGGCCTTCATTTAATAGCACTAATTACAACATGTATGAACTAGACATATGTGCTGTTATTTGTTACCATAAGGGTTGCGACCGAGGCCTATTCAATCATTTATAATATTACCGTAGCAGGAAGATTACAATGCTGTACTGTTTGTTTATGTGTGCCGTGTTTTCTACCATACCATTCACACTCTCCTTTTCTCCATCATGTGGGCCTGCTCATGTTTATAACTATACGGATCATGTTTTTAACTATATTTATAACTATGCTTCCCATGTTCATAACGGCACCGTGCCAGCTGACGTCTTGGTGTGTGGATGACTGACAGCATCTCTTGTTTTACAGGCGACCAGGTGCTGGAGTGGAACGGGAGGTTTTTACAAGGAGCCACATTTAAAGAAGTTTACAATATCATTCTAGAATCAAAGCCAGAACCCCAGGTGGAACTGGTGGTCTCAAGGCCCATAGGGTAAGACCTCACAACAGCAACTACACTTATTACTACTGAACCATCAAAACTACAGTGTATTCACATTCATACATTTGTAGAAATATGTGTCTTGCAGAGGAGAGAGTATGTGAGAAATGGAAAATGGGGGCTGAGTGTATTTCAATGTCATTTGTTTTGCCAGCACCAGCTTGTTTATTTAACATATCTGCCTCCCAACCATCCCTCCCTTCCTCCCTCCCAATACCCCTCCCCTCCATCAGTCCTCCAGTGTGATGACAGTGTCAGAGGCTCATATGGGACTAGCAGTGCGGCACAGTGAAATGAACGGTGGCTGCTGCCTTTCTCTCTCCCTCTCTCTCTCTCTCGCTGTGTCTCACTACCCACTCTCCCCCTCTCCTCCACAAACAGCGGGATGCCAATCGTTTTTGAAAGTAGAGATACCCAGAGAAATCAGAAACCCCTTTGCTTTGTCAGTGTCTATATTTGTCCTGCTTTGTATTGCTGAGGGAGGGAGCTGCTGTACAGGAGAATGAAGACTAATGCTCTTCTTAGGACCATTAAAATACAGTGCATTCAGCATTAGCACCAATTGATCCCCTCTTCCTCCCCCCTTTCAGAGATATTCCTCGGATACCAGACAGCACACATGCACAACTGGAATCAAGTAAGTCTGGCTTTTCTTTCATTTCCCAATGATAACTAATTAGCCTGCGTTAGCCAATTAATCAACCTTGAAATATCAAGCTACTAAGGTAATGTCAAAGAGAGGTGATGGTATCTCATTTCTATCTCTCTACCCTACACGCTTTCTTCTTCTCTCCCCTCCCCCTCTCTCTTCCTCTCTTCCTCTCCTTGAAGTATGTTACCAAAATCACAGTGTTTCAGATTTGATCATGTGACCTCCTCCCTGTCTGTCCTGTCTCAGGTTCGAGTTCCTTTGAGTCTCAGAAGATGGATCGCCCCTCTATCTCTGTCACGTCTCCCATGAGCCCCGGGATGCTGCGGGATGCCCCCCAGTACCTGTCAGGACAGCTCTCAGTGAGTACCCTACTACAATACCCACAATACACCCTGGCTCTGTCTGGGCCTACATTACCTGCAGGAAAGTATCATACAGTGTAGATTCACACAGAGGGTTTGAGAACAGAACAGATATTCAGGGAGAGTTGGAGCTTATAGCTGGAGCTCTGGAGAGTTGGTGGAACTCTGGAGAGTAGCTGGAGCTCTGGAGGTGGTGGAACTCTGCTGGAGTATGGAGCTCTGAGAGGTCGAGCTCTGGAGAGTAGCTGGAGCTCTGAGCTGGAGCTCTGGAGCTGGAGCTCTGGAGAGTTGCTGGAGCTCTTCACTCTGGAGAGTAGCTGGAGCTCTGGAGAGCTAGAGCTCTGGTGCTAGAACTCTGAGAGATGTCGAGCTAGCTGGAGCTCTGAGAGCTGGAGCTGGAGCTGGAGCTCTGAGAGTAGCTGGAGCTCTGAGAGCTGGAGCTCTGTTGGAGCTCTGAGTAGCTGGAGCTCCCCATCCCAACTCAGTTTAGGACCATATATCCTGTTACCCTGAACCATGTTGCTTATTTTCTGATGCCTAATTTACTCTTGGGGGAAGTGAGTAAAAGACTCAGTTGAGATTAACATGGGAGGAATGAACTCTAAAACTCAAGAGGCCAGATGGAAATAGATTAATGCTAACCTCTAACACTTATTTTGTTGTCTCAACACTCAGGATATTTAGTTTCTTGGAGAAAAAAATAAAGATAGTTATGAAATAGTCACAGCTTTTTAATCCCTTTCCTTATGAAAACACATCAATATTATATGTGATTATAAATAAAAATAATCAATGAAATATATCAAAGTATCAAACAATATACCAGTATATCAGTCAAAATATATCAGTCTATTCAAGTCCATAGTGTGTTTGTTTATCAGAAGAGGTGAGAAGGTTTGATAGTTGACTGTGTGTCCATAAACACTGTAAGCCTTGTACTGTAATGTTGCACTCCAGTAAAACTGCTCCTAGAGTCAGAGAAGGAAGGGAGAGAAGGAAGGGAGAGAAGGAATATTTTGATGTCAGTGTTCTTTCTGCTTGTTGTTGTTTTCTTTGGTGAGGAGGGGGAGATCTAATCTGTGCTGCTGCTAGTGTCTCCGCCTGGCTCCTCTCCTCTCCTGTCTGTATGTAACAGGAGCATGGCAGAGCAGAGTGAGAGCCAGGGAGAGAAGGAGCACAGAGAGAGGTAGCAGGCACACACAGGCCCTCCAGTATTCATAGGCCTACACCCAGGAGGCCCGTGCTGACAGTTATGACGCAAATAGGACCCAGTCAGCCAATCAGGCTGCAGTTCTGATCTCTGCAATCCCTACCTGTAGCACTCAGCCCCACACCACTCAGATCCAGAAGTTCTCTCCATTTCATCAATGAGCTGACCTTGAAACCAAAATAAGAGTATTTGAATTGTACTGTAGTTAATATACTGTAGTTATACTGTAATTAATATACTGTAATTATACTGTAATTAATATTCTGTAATGAATATACTGTAATTATACTGTCATTAATATACTGTAGTTGATATACTGTAATTATACTGTCATTAATATACTGTAGTTGATATACTGTAATTATACTGTCATTAATATACTGTAGTTGATATACTGTAGTACATGACCTTGTTGGATCAAGTGCCAGTTGAATAATACATTGGATGCAGTTAGAAATTGTAATGTGTTTTTATTATTATTATTATTATTATTATTATTATTATTATTATTATTATTTCCAAGCCGTGTTGAGGGAACAATTGGAATTGAATACGTCATCATGACGCAAATGTTAAATGAAGAAAGGAAGGAAAGTTAGAGTCCAGAGAGCACGGAAGGGAATGCTTAGTTAGAAGTCATCAATCATTTTCTGTGAAAACGGGAGCAGAGCAGCCTCTTCCTCTCCCTGAGTATTACAGTGTGGAGGTACAGGAACCCACAGATAAGGCTCCAAGACAATACAGCACATTAGTGAATAATGAGATGCAGATTGATGCTAATGAACGGTGGGGGAAAACACACACACCACTAGATTGACTCTCCGTCCCCTCCTCCTCAAAATGTGTTTGTGTTATTGTGGCACTGGTTCGAGTCCAGTGAGTGTGTTTTGTTGGTTGTTTTGTGTTTTTTTTGTTGGTTTTATTGCATTTTTCTTTGTTGTTGTTTAATTTTGCTTACCCAGAGCCAAAGCCTTAGTAGAAGAACAGCGCCTTTTGTCCCTAGGGTCCAGGTAAACACCTGTCTGACTCACAGACTGACTCTCTTTGGTCTTCGCTCGCCTTTTTCTGTTGCCTTTTTGGTTTCCTCCATCTTGGAAAATGCATACCAGGGAAATGGCAGCATCTTTCCCTTGCAGTGCGGTGCATTATGTCATTATTATTATTATTATTATTCATTTATACCATATAACATGATCATACGGTTATGACAGGAGTCTCGACTCTTTGCATGACTAACTAATCTAAAGGAAATATTTCAGAGAGACACCCTTCCATTGCCAGATCCTGTAGCCTGCACTCAACAGCAACAACAAGCTCAAACACATGGTCAGATCCTGTAGCCTGCACTCAACAGAAACAACAAGCTCAAACACATGGCCAGATCCTGTAGCCTGCACTCAACAGCAACAACAAGCTCAAACACATGGTCAGAACCTGTAGCCTGCACTCAACAGCAACAACAAGCTCAAACACATGGTCAGAACCTGTAGCCTACACTCAACAGCAACAACAAGCTCAAACACATGGTCAGATCCTGTAGCCTACACTCAACAGCAACAACAAGCTCAAACACATGGTCAGATCATGTAGCCTACACTCAACAGCAACAACAAGCTCAAACACATGGTCAGATCATGTAGCCTACACTCAACAGCAACAACAAGCTCAAACACATGGTCAGATCCTGTAGCCTACACTCAACAGCAACAACAAGCTCAAACACATGGTCAGATCCTGTAGCCTACACTCAACAGCAACAACAAGCTCAAACACATGGTCAGATCCTGTAGCCTACACTCAACAGCAACAACAAGCTCAAACACATGGTCAGATCCTGTAGCCTGCACTCAACAGCAACAACAAGCTCAAACACATGGTCAGATCATGTAGCCTACACTCAACAGCAACAACAAGCTCAAACACATGGTCAGATCATGTAGCCTACACTCAACAGCAACAACAAGCTCAAACACATGGTCAGATCCTGTAGCCTACACTCAACAGCAACAACAAGCTCAAACACATGGTCAGATCCTGTAGCCTACACTCAAACAAGCTCAAACACATGGTCAGATCAACAAACAGCAACAACAAGCTCAAACACATGGTCAGATCCTGTAGCCTACACTCAACAGCAACAACAAGCTCAAACACATGGTCAGATCCTGTAGCCTACACTCAACAGCAACAACAAGCTCAAACACATGGTCAGATCCTGTAGCTTACACTCAACAGCAACAACAAGCTCAAACACATGGTCAGATCCTGTAGCTTACACTCAACAGCAACAACAAGCTCAAACACATGGTCAGATCCTGTAGCCTACACTCAAACAAGCTCAAACACATGGTCAGATCCTGTAGCTTACACTCAACAGCAACAACAAGCTCAAACACATGGTCAGATCCTGTAGCCTACACTCAACAGCAACAACAAGCTCAAACACATGGTCAGATCATGTAGCCTACACTCAACAGCAACAACAAGCTCAAACACATGGTCAGATCCTGTAGCCTACACTCAACAGCAACAACAAGCTCAAACACATGGTCAGATCCTGTAGCCTACACTCAACAGCAACAACAAGCTCAAACACATGGTCAGATCCTGTAGCTTACACTCAACAGCAACAACAAGCTCAAACACATGGTCAGATCCTGTAGCCTACACTCAAACAAGCTCAAACACATTGATCAACATGTTAGCTGACATGGGCATTTTGTACCTAGTCAGCTACAACAGTGCTCCACATTGGCAATTAAAGGAGGGTGTCTCCTTAAATGTTGTAGTAAAACTATTACATTTTGCGGGACAAATAAATTAGCTTATTTGTTCTGTGGAACATGAAACCAGATTGGACATCGTCCTCAATTCCTGAATAGGGTGCTATAGCAACAGCGGCCAACAACTGGTAATCATGAACACAACATTTGGCAAATATTTATATTGACATTTTTGAATGGCTGTAAGTTTCATGTTGCAGTTAAAGGTGGGCTATGATAACTCCCTTATTTTAAGCATATTCAAAATAATGTTTTACAGTTTGAATACAGAATTCACTTGAACTGAACAGACAAGCATGGAGCCTTTTTAAGGAGATGTCATTACTCTGGCTAGCTTGTGAGAGTTGGAGTGTGGAATACTCATGTTATTTGGGAGATCATATTTATATATTTGTCCCATCATGTCCTTGTCAAGCATCAGCTTAGCTTCGAACAAAATATATATACTGTATACTGTATAGGAGTTTTTGATATGATATGCACTGTTGGTTTCCTCGTTTTAAAGGTAGGTGATGTATTGCCAACACCTCACACTATCTGTCAGATAAGGAGAGGGTGAGAATGGAAGTCTATAAATAGGTGTGTAGTGTACCCTTGGCGCAGCTCCTAGAGGTAGATCAATTAGCCTTCTGTAGAAGCAGTGTTATGCTCTACTTAACCAGGCCACGCAATAATGTCAATGTAAATGATGTGGCTGACTGTACAGGAAATATAGGCAGTGTAATGGATTACATCAGGGGTATAATTTCAACTTTTCAAGGTGAATCTGTCAGTTAAGGGTTATACCATCAGTCATATGGGCAGTGCTGTAGTATGGTCAGAATTGCACGTACATCTTTTCCATAGGGGACTTGTGTTGAGGAAGTCTTCCCAGTGCAAGCTGTTTAACCTGAAGGCCCCTACTGCCTATGTTGTTTGACAATATCAGATCTCCTGACTGATCTTGTATGTGTTAAGTGCTTGCTGTTGCTTTGTATGGCTGCATGCATAAAGAAATAACTATGGAAGTCAATGCAATGATGAAGACTCCTCCCATCATTATCTACATAAGTATGGGCAAGAGCTTAGAAGGCTTGGTTTTCCTCTAGTATTTCATTTCATTTTTTTTAAACAAATATTTTGCACATTTAAAAAAAAACAAATATGTCCGTAAATGTTGTTTATTTCATTTCTTACTTCTAAGTGTTCTCTGTTATGTCCATACTTCGCTCTGACAAGTGTGAAGTGTCTTTGATGCCACTCATGACAGCATGATTGATTTATATGTATATTTTACCTATACACTATCTGACATTGCATTGCAGGGCTCTACAGTGCGACCATTTTACTAGCATATGCGCCTAAATATTTTGCTGTGCGTCCTGGAATTTTAATTTAGGAGCACTAGTACGCCTACAATAATGAAGGATTCTAGCTTTATGACCTGAAATATTAATTGTGCTCGTAAAGATCTTTGTGTGTGCCTACATTTTTCAACTTAGGTGCATATGTGCTCCTTGTATAAAAGGTCAGCGTAGAGGCCTGCATTGTGTTGTATGGTTCCAAATACAATTTCACACTCAGATCAGTAAGTGTTCATTTCAAAGCATGTTGGTCTAATTCTCATGTTTTAATGGTTTAGATACCAAGAGTTAGGATACTGTAGATATGAATACAGATACACATACTGTAGAATCCTTTCCACTCAAACACACCTAGAAAATGTGGCTAGAGCAGCCGATGAATATATAGGTCATGGTAAGATTTAGGTCATGGTAAGATGTAGGTCATGGTAAGATGTAGGTCATGGTAAGATATACTGTAGGTCATGGTAAGATTTAGGTCATGGTAAGATATAGGTCATGGTAAGATGTAGGTCATGGTAAAATGTAGGTCATGGTAAGATATACAGTACAGATCTGTATCACCCCCCCTAAGCACGTGACCTGCTAATGCCTAAACCAAGGGGGGCCACCCCTCCTCCATGAGATGTACTGGGTGTACAGCTCTGCTCAAATCTAACACAATCCAGTGATTTTACTAATTAGCTGCTCACCATGCAGAATCTCGATTCGCTGAATCAGGTGTGTTTGTTAGTTAATATAGAGCAGGGCTGGTGCTAAACCCTGCACACCCAGTAGCTCTCCAAATGGAGCGTTATGAGGTCACCCTGATATAGAGCCCCCCCTCCCTACTGGCAGCCCAGTGACCGTGCGACCCTGTTCTATCCCATCCATAGGTCAAACTGTGGTATGACAAAGTGGGCCATCAGCTAATAGTCACCATCCTGGGAGCCAAGGACCTGCCTTCTAGGGAAGATGGCCGCCCCAGGAACCCTTACGTCAAAATCTACTTCCTCCCTGACAGAAGGTAAGAGTAGAGACAGTAACTACAGAATGATCTAGCTCGCAGCATTTCACTTCATTCTATCCACAGCCATTTCTTAGTGGCTAGACCTATCCTCCAATATCCTAAAGTTGCCATTGGTTGATTGATACAGATTCGGGCACTCTCATAATAGTCTCACTGAATGTTGCATTTATGGTAAGAATGTCTTTGGTTTTATTTACCTATATATTTTTTTCTTCTGGTAATTAAATTTGGGGTCATGTCACATTGCATTTAAACTGCTACCGTCACAAAGATCATCATGTGATCACCTTGACCTACACCTTCACTGCACTCAGAGAACCCCTTCTCAGACACATGGAAGTAAGGATAGAAAGTTGATCAGGGCTCCAACATGACACTCCCTCCCCAGCTCATCCCATTGTCCTGTTCTGTGTTGACCTGTTCGGGAGTCTTTTCTACCATGGTTGTAAATAAAAACAGTTTGAATTATTGTTCCTCCAGCGACAAAAGCAAGAGGAGAACAAAAACGGTAAAGAAATCCTTAGAGCCCAAATGGAACCAGACCTTTATGTATTCTCCTGTGCACCGGCGGGAGTTCCGTGAGCGCATGTTGGAGATCACCCTGTGGGACCAGGCCAGGGTCAGGGAGGAGGAAAGCCAGTTCCTGGGAGAGGTAAGCCCATCCATCTCTTTTTTCCCTCATAGTTTTCTATTGTTTTATGGACAGAGACAGTCAGAAGGTAGAAAGAAAGACAGGTACAGAGGGACACGGAGACAAGGGGCTGAGGCTATATTTGTAACAAGAGTCGGCAGCACCACCACTTAACCAGACTCAGGCACTCATCTCTGATATAATACCAAACATACCCATCCAGTCAGGATCAGGACAGTAACTCTGATAGCTCAACTAATCTAACCAACAGGGTCAAGCTCTTGATAAAACCCTACATTCCATAGGAAGGATGATAGGCTACTGGGGGTTGATGTGATGCTTACTGTAACATCATCACATACTCACATACTCTGCCCTCACTGTCAATAAGGTTGCAGAATTCTGGTAACTTTCCCAGAATTCCCAGGTCATACAGAAATCCTCCCAGTTGGAGGGAAAAAGCAGGAAATCCAGAATCTTCCAATCAGGATTGCTGGAAAACCTTACTTTAAAAATGATGTCGGGCCATGCCGGTGGAGGTCTTGATCTGCTCTGGAATGAGTCCAGTTAGCAGTGGCTAGTGTATTGAGGAGTGTGTGTGGTGTGTGTGTGTGTGTGTGTGTAGTGACGCTGGTGTGTTTCTCCTTTAGATACTGATAGAGCTGGAGACAGCCCTGCTGGATGATGAGCCTCACTGGTACAAGCTGCAGACCCACGACGTGTCCTCCATGCCCCTCCCCCGCGCCTCGCCCAACCCCCAGCGCAGACAGCTCCACGGAGAGAGCCCCACGAGGAGGCTACCCATACAGAGTAGGTTACCCCTCTGCCCTAACATCCATAACCTATATACTAGTCTATACTAGAACAGTGTAGGAAAGCTCCTGTTTGTTCAAACCCCAAACCTCAGGATAGGGAATGAGACATGAGTGTCGAACCAACCAATCGTCTGATGATTTTGAAAAGCTAGTATGGCGGCTGGCAGGTGCCCTGTTACCAACTGTCTTTGCCTGTCTGCCAAAGCCTGAATAATTTATGAAGTATTTATTACTGTTAGTATGTTCATATGGTGTTTGTTTTCTTATCCCTCTCAACTCAACCTAATACTTACAGACAAGGGGCCGTATTCGTACAATTCAGGTAACGGCCCCCGCTTGTTGTTCCACGCTGCTCTCTCCACTGAGCTCTCTCTCCACTGAGCTCTCTCTCCACTGATCTCTCTCTCCACTGAGCTCTCTCTCCACTGAGCTCTCTCTCCACTGAGCTCTCTCTCCACTGATCTCTCTCTCCACTGATCTCTCTCTCCACTGATCTCTCTCTCCACTGAGCTCTCTCTCCACTGAGCTCTCTCTCCACTGAGCTCTCTCTCCACTGAGCTCTCTCTACACTGAGCTCTCTCTACACTGAGCTCTCTCTACACTGAGCTCTCTCTCCACTGAGCTCTGTCTCCACTGAGCTCTGTCTCCACTGAGCTCTGTCTCCACTGAGCTCTCTCTCCACTGAGCTCTCTCTCCACTGAGCTCTCTCTACACTGAGCTCTCTCTACACTG
Organism: Oncorhynchus tshawytscha; assembly: GCF_018296145.1. Lineage (NCBI taxonomy): Eukaryota > Metazoa > Chordata > Actinopteri > Salmoniformes > Salmonidae > Oncorhynchus > Oncorhynchus tshawytscha. Next base: position 14,536,501 of record NC_056431.1, on the reverse strand, counting down.
AGCTCTCTCTCTACTGAGCTCTCTCTCCACTGAGCTCTCTCTCCACTGAGCTCTGTCTCCACTGAGCTCTGTCTCCACTGAGCTCTCTCTCCACTGAGCTCTCTTTCCACTGAGCTCTCTCTCCACTGAGCTCTCTCCACTGAGCTCTCTCTCCACTGAGCTCTGTCTCCACTGAGCTCTCTCTCCACTGAGCTCTGTCTCCACTGAGCTCTCTCTCCACTGAGCTCTGTCTCCACTGAGCTCTCTCTCCACTGAGCTCTGTCTCCACTGAGCTCTCTCTCCACTGAGCTCTCTCTACACTGAGCTCTCTCTCTACTGAGCTCTCTCTACACTGAGCTCTCTCTCCACTGAGCTCTGTCTCCACTGAGCTCTGTCTCCACTGAGCTCTCTCTCCACTGAGCTCTCTCTCCACTGAGCTCTCTCTACACTGAGCTCTCTCTCCACTGTGCTCTGTCTCCACTGTGCTCTGTCTCCACTGAGCTCTCTCTCCACTGAGCTCTGTCTCCACTGAGCTCTCTCTCCACTGAGCTCTCTCTCCACTGAGCTCTCTCTCCACTGAGCTCTCTCTACACTGAGCTCTCTCTACACTGAGCTCTCTCTCACTGAGCTCTCTCTACACTGAGCTCTCTCTCCACTGAGCTCTCTCTCCACTGAGCTCTCTCTACACTGAGCTCTCTCCACTGAGCTCTCTCTCACTGAGCTCTCTCTCCACTGAGCTCTCTCTCCACTGAGCTCTCTCTCCACTGAGCTCTCTCTACACTGAGCTCTCTCTCCACTGAGCTCTCTCTACACTGAGCTCTCTCTACACTGAGCTCTCTCTACACTGAGCTCTCTCTACACTGAGCTCTCTCTACACTGAGCTCTCTCTACACTGAGCTCTCTCTCCACTGAGCTCTCTCTACACTGAGCTCTCTCTCCACTGAGCTCTCTCTACACTGAGCTCTCTCTACACTGAGCTCTCTCTACACTGAGCTCTCTCTACACTGAGCTCTCTCTACACTGAGCTCTCTCTACACTGAGCTCTCTCTCCACTGAGCTCTCTCTCCACTGAGCTCTCTCTCCACTGAGCTCTCTCTACACTGAGCTCTCTCTACACTGAGCTCTCTCTCCACTGAGCTCTCTCTCCACTCAGTGTTGCTGTTCATACGAAGACTGTCTCTCCCCTCTGCTTCAGTCCTATTGTACTGTTCTCTACCTCCAAAGTGTTCTCTCACTCCACTCCTCCATTAGCTGTCCCACAATTCCCTTTGATTCTCGCTATGCTCCCTCCCCTCTCCACCGCAGTCCTTAAACAAGATGGCTGGTCAGTCTCGGCCCGGCAGGTTTATGTTTCCCAGTCCAGATCCTGGTGATTTAGCTCTATCAAAAGAGCTCTGTCCACTCCTCTGTTTGTCATTTGAATATGTTGACCACTTGTTTTCCCAGTGCAATGCATTGTTTCATCTTCTGCCCTATGCCAACACTTTCCTTTTGAAAAACATTATGATAATTTTGCTGGTTTTTGCTCTTCTTCTCCTCTGCTTGTGTCTGTGTCTGTTGTGTCTGTTGTGTCTGTGTCTGTTGTGTCTGTTGGGTGTGAACTTGTATTTGCACTTGACTTGACATATTTCTATTGTATGTAACCTGCACATGTATTTCCAATGTTAAGGCTTGAGATTAGCTGGGACAATTTTTACGGGGCATCTGTGTGTGTGTGAGATGAAAGAGCTGACCGCTCTAAAACAAGAGCGTTAAAACAGTTTCAGCCCTTCTGAGACGTGAGGGAGCGAGAGAGAGAGACTGAGAGAGCGGCTGCCAGAAAAAGAGAGGCAGAGAGAGGCTGAGAGAGCGGCTGCCAGAAAAAGAGAGGCAGAGAGAGGCTGAGAGAAAAAGAGAGGCAGAGAGAGGCTGAGAGAGCAGCTGCCAGAAAAAGAGAGGCAGAGAAAGGCTGAGAGAGCGGCTGCCAGAAAAAGAGAGGCAGAGAGAGGCTGCCAGAAAAAGAGAGGCAGAGAAAGGCTGAGAGAGCGGCTGCCAGAAAAAGAGAGGAAGAGAAAGGCTGAGAGAGCAGCTGCCAGAAAAAGAGAGAGCAGAGAGAGGCTGCCAGAAAAAGAGAGGCAGAGAAAGGCTGAGAGAGCGGCTGCCAGAAAAAGAGAGGAAGAGAAAGGCTGAGAGAGCAGCTGCCAGAAAAAGAGAGGCAGAGAAAGGCTGAGAGAGCGGCTGCCAGAAAAAGAGAGGAAAGAAAGGCTGAGAGAATGCTGCCAGAAAAAGAGAGAAAGGCAGAGAGAATGGCTGAGAAAAAGAGACAAAGAAAGGCTGCCAGAAAAAAAGAGGCAGAGAAAGGCTGAGAGAATGGCTGCCAGAAAAAGAGACAAAGAAAGGCTGAGAGAATGGCTGCCAGAAAAAGAGAGGCAAAGAAAGGCTGAGAGAATGGCTGCCAGAAAAAGAGAGGCAAAGAAAGGCTGAGAGAACGGCTGCCAGAAAAAGAGAGGCAAAGAAAGGCTGAGAGAATGGCTGCCAAAAAAAGAGAGGCAGAGAAAGGCTGAGAGAGCAGCTGCCAGAAAAAGAGAGGCAGAGAAAGGCTGAGAGAGCGGCTGCCAGAAAAAGAGAGGCAGAGAAAGGCTGAGAGAATGGCTGCCAGAAAAAGAGAGGCAGAGAAAGGCTGAGAGAACGGCTGCCAGAAAAAGAGAGACAAAGAAAGGCTGAGAGAACAGCTGCCAGAAAAAGAGAGGCAAAGAAAGGCTGAGAGAACGGCTGCCAGAAAAAGAGAGGCAGAGAAAGGCTGAGAGAGCGGCTGCCAGAAAAAGAGAGGCAGAGAAAGGCTGAGAGAGCGGCTGCCAGAATGTAGCACTTGTCATTTCTGTAAAAGCCCAAGTGTCCAGTTGATTTAAGTTGACTGAGCAGTGAATAAGTCAGAAAAAGCAACTGAGTGAGAGAGGGGATGACTCAGAAAGAGGGATGAGGGAGGGAGTAGTTCTGAAGACGGTGGAGATGGTAGAATACCTCTCAGGCTCTATCTTCAGATGTACATTGAATGATTGAAATGTCAATTCAAAGCGCCACCTTGAAAACATGGAAGCTATTGCCAATTAGGCTAGATGGAGAGGACCACACGATGTTGTTTACATCACATCCAACATCATGTCTCACACTAGCTATATGTTACAGTTGTTCTCTTTAAATTAGACTTTATATCACACTATCTAAAATAGGCAGCTCCTACTTTGGTGGGGAAACCAGAAGAGGCAGACAGTATATTTCAGGAGAGTAAATGTAGGTCTTGGTTGTATTTGCTGTTTCTAAAGTGTGGCCAGTGATTATCAATGTAAGAACGTGACTTTGAGATACAATATAATACTGTTTAATAGTGTTCTCAAAATAAATAGTGTTCTATTTCTGTGTCTGCTGCTTTTCCTGACTATGTCCAGGACTGGGGCATTGATCTAGAGTCTAGAGACCAACTGGACAACACTGGTGACAGCTAGGCCACAGAGCCATGGTCTGACCAGGGGAAGAGGACAGACCCTGGAGTAAACTAACCTCTATCCTTCTCTTCTCTCCTTTCTCCATTTCTCCTCCAGGATCTCAGAGAATCAGTGACAGTGAGATCTCTGACTATGACTGTGAAGACGGTGTTGGTGTAGTGTCAGGTAATATACTACAGACAGAGTCACACATGAATAGTAATCAGTATAATGTCGATGCAGCTAACTCAGGAGTAAACAGTATATGAACATACAGCTGTATGTATGTCAATGTACTGTACTGGATCATGTGATGTTTTAAAAGAAGGTAGCTAGCTAAGATACTGCAGCAGCTCTACAAGGAGCAGTGAGTTTCTTCTCCTTCCCTCTGCGCTACAGTAACTAGCTGCTCTCCTCGACACAGGCAGCAGACGCCCACGCTAGTCTCAGCCTGCCGCTGCTGCACATCAAATGAGAGGCTGTTGCCAGAGAGAGAGAGAGAGTAGATTACTGTAGCAGTCCAGGCAGCACACAGACAGCTGTGTGTGTGTGTGTGTGTGCCTGTGTGTGTGTGTGTGTGTGTGTGTGTGTGTGTGTATGTGTGTGTGTGTGTGTGTGTGTGTGTATGTGTGTGTGTGTGTGTGTGTGTGTGTGTGTGTGTGTGTGTGTGTGTGCCTGTGTGTGTGTGTGCCTGTGTGTGTGTGCCTGTGTGTATGTGTGCCTGTGTGGTGTGTGTGCGTGTGTGTGTGTGTGTGTGTGCGTGTGTGTGCGTGTGTGTGTGTGTGTGTGTGTGTGTGTGTGTGTGTGTGTGTGTGTGTGTGTGTGTGTGTGTGTGTGTGTGTGTGTGTGTGTGTGTGTGTGTAGATGAGGAGGAAACCCTCCCACCTCTGTAACATTCTCATCAGCCTCCTCTCTCACATCACAGCCTCCTCTCTCACATCACAGCCTCCTCTCTCACATCACAGCCTCCTCTCTCACATCACAGCCTCCTCTCTCACATCACAGCCTCCTCTCACATCACAGCCTCCTCTCTCACATCACAGCCTCCTCTCTCACATCACAGCCTCCTCTCTCACATCACAGCCTCCTCTCTCACATCACAGCCTCCTCTCTCACATCACAGCCTCCTCTCTCACATCACAGCCTCCTCTCTCACATCACAGCCTCCTCTCTCACATCACAGCCTCCTCTCTCACATCACATCCTCCTCTCTCACATCACAGCCTCCTCTCTCACATCACAGCCTCCTCTCTCACATCACAGCCTCCTCTCTCACATCACAGCCTCCTCTCTCACTATGCCCATAATATCCCTTCACTCAGTGGGAATACCCCTCTCCTCTCTCTCATCTTCCCTTGTTTCCCAGAGATCTTTGCTATTCCCCTTTCCTCCTACCTTCTCCATATCAAACTACTGATACTATACTAAGGGAGAAGAGATGATAACTATTCACAGGAATAATAGATTGATTGTTTTTTTTGAATTGGGATGCCACTGCTGTGGTTTTAACTAGGATAATGCAGTCATTCTTCTCTGCTGGCTCTGTCCTGTTAATTCGGATCTGAGCTTCTCTCCTCTATACACAGTATATATGCTTAACACACAGTTTCTAGTCATGTGTGACGCGGCTTGTCAAGAGAACCAATGAATGACATTTGGGTTGTGCACGTAAAGTAAGCTGATTGCAGAGCTGGGTGCTTAGTTACCCAACCCAGTGTTGGGCTGCTGATAGTTAGACTGCAGATGTTAGATAGTGAAATGTAGTGATGTCAGGTGGAATGGGTTTAATGTTTCTCTGTTTCCACAATAGTAAATATGTATGACGTGGTGTTATGCAGGACTTGATTGTGAATCATTTTAACATAATATTCATTCACATAATACTGTCCTTTTTATGTTATCTGGGTTCCTTCTATGTATAATTTGAAGGAATTCAGGTTTCACAATGCAGCAAACTCACTTTCAAACATATTTGGAAGAGAAAATGTAATGATTTGGAGATCATTGATAGAAGTACCAAACTAAAGTGGCCGTGAAGGTTAACTTTTCCTCTCATATTTCATAATGTCTTGTGTTTCCTTCCTAATCCTACCTTTGATTCACTGTTACGTTTAACTCATTTTAATGTGCAATACACTCTATTGAATATTAACCAAGGATAATGGAGCAAAACATTGACCTTTGACCTTAACCATGCTTCCTGGCCATGGATGATTATTGAATAATGATAATCATTCAAGTTCGATGACTAATCAGTCCAGCAGGGAAAAGTCATTATAATGTTTCTGTTTTTTGAAAGCTATTTTCATGTTTAATGCAAAAATGTTAACAATGACTTGAATCACATGAACATTGAGTTGAGACCAAGCCCTCATTTATTTGAATATAGAGAGCCTCAGCATTTTGAAGATTTGAAAGCCACCAACCATTATCCCACTGTGTGCAACTGCAGCAGCAGTGTGTATGGTCAATAGGGAGGAAAGGTTTTAGCCTGGTACCAGATCAGTTTGTGCTGCCTTGCCAACTAGACAAGACAGTACACACAGATCTGGGACCAGGTTAGAGAGGCTGTGCTCAGAACGATGAGTCTTTCTCTGAATGACTCCTGACATCATACTCTCTCTCTGTTTCTCTATCTGGTTCTCTCTGTATCTCTCTTTCTCTCTCTTTTTCTCTCTGTTTCTGTCTCTGTTTCTCTCTCTCTTTCTCTCTGTTTCTCTCTATATTTCTCTCTGTTTCTCTCTCTGTTTCTCTGTTTCTGTCTCTCTGTTTCTCTGTTTCTGTCTCTCTGTTTCTCTGTCTCTGTCTCTCTGTCTCTCTGTTTCTGTCTCTCTGTCTCTCTGTTTCTCTCTCTCTTTCTCTCTGTTTGACTCTATATTTCTCTCTCTGTTTCTCTCTCTCTTTCTCTATGCTTCTGTCTCTCTCTGTTTCTCTTTCTGTCTCTCTCTGTATCTCTGTTTCTCTCTGCCTCTCTCTTTCCCCCTCTCTCTCTGTCTCTCCAGACTACCGGCAGAACGGCAGGGACCTACATAGTTCCACGTTGTCTGTCCCCGAGCAGGCGATGTCATCCAACCACTGCTCGCGGTCGGCAGACATGAACCGGGCGCGGTCGCGGTCCCCCAGTGTCCCCCCTCCACAGAGGTAACTCCCCCATCTCACTTGTCCCCCGTCCAGCCCAGCATCCCAAGTTGTATCCCTTCCTCAAAAACAGTTTGTGCCAAACTGCACCACAATGGGAACTGAGAACCTCAACTGATATCAGAGGTTGTCCTTTAAGCGGTATCTCTGTGATAGTTGTCTTGATAGTAGAATGTTTAACCCATATAACCGATACTGGGATCTCACTCACACTGACAGTGGTTGCATTAAGGTGAGTAGGTGCATCCCCGAGCCACTAGGGGACACTGTGGGGAGTTTGTACTGTGACTGTACCGTACTAGGGGGGTGATCCAGTGATTCTGTTGTGTACAGCAGAAGCCTGGACCCCGGCTATGACATTGACCCCGCCTCGTCTCAGTACAGCTCCTCCAGTAGAGTGGACCGGCGCAGTGTGTCCGATGACCACCACTCACCTGACAGGTAGATACCCCTGTCTCACACAGCTTGACACAGCCTAACACAGCCCCACACAACCTCACACAGCCTCACACACCAGCTGCTGCAGACAACACAACCAACTGCGACTGACAGGGTTCCAACCCGGGTTGTCTGCGAACCACAAGACTGTGTAACTGTTAGACCTCTGAGCTGAAGCCTAGGCATTAGCTCGGGAGCTAACCCAAATGTTCAGGTCTCAGGCACCGTTACTAATCACATGAGCGTGGTTTCACTGAACTGCCTCCGTTACACAACCTTACACCTGTTTAATCCCCCTGATGCTTTCACACCTACAACTGCTATACGGATATCTCACCTAGTGCTCACAATTCAACCTGTCCCTTTCCCCAACCTGTCCCTTTCCCCAACCTGTCCCTTTCCCCAACCTGTCCCTTTTCCAAGAACTCCAATTTCCTCTCTGATGTCCTGCATTAGGTGGATCTTTAACTAACCTCTTCTCTCCTTTGTGTTCAAATCGTGTTGCCTTATGAATACTGAGAGGGGATCATTAACTCCGGTGCTCAGACTCATTAGAATCAACATCCTGTATCCCAAATGGCACCCTATTCCTGACTTTTGAACATGGCTCATAGGTTCAAGATTCAAGTTTTATTAGTCGTAACGGGATACACATGGTATACACCGTCCACCGTCTCCACAACAACAATAACAAATAAGAAAAGATAAGCATAGGGCTCTGGTCAAAAGTAGTGCACAATGTAGGGAATAGGGTGCCATTTGTGACACATCCTGTGTTTGTGTTGTGATGTTCCTTCCTCCACCATACCTGAGACTATAGAAATAGAATCTCTAGAATGGACAACCCCAGTCAAGTTATAACCCATCAGTGTACTGTCAAATTGCTGTGGTCTGAGGGGACTTTCCCATTCTAGTCATACCATTTGTCCCGCAATAACACCAACACCAGCCCAGCGTCTCAGACATACAGCTCAGCCTTGGCACCGTTCTCTTCTCCTTACTTACCCCCTCCCATCATTCAATTAAGTTTATTTGATATTTCTGAGTCGAGGATGGCTGAGGCAGCCTAAATCAGGGCCAGACACAGGAAATGCACTTATCTAGATTGTGTGTGACAGACAGTTGCTCACTAAGACTGTATTTCAGCTTCCCCTTAATCAACTGCTGCTGTTATTTATTGAAAACAGTTGAAAATTAGGAAACAGGAAATGAGTCATGGGGTGCATACCAAATGGCACCCTATGCCCTATAAAGTGCACTACTTTTGACCAGAGCCCTATGGGCCTTATTATTTCATTATTTTGGGGAATTTACATTTTTTAGAGGTTGTTTTATATTGCCTATGTGTTATTTTGTTTTGAAATCCAACAACACATTAATGTACTTTTGTTTGTTTTTCATTTTATTTTGTTATTAACTAGTGCAGAAATGAATGTACAGACATTTGGAGAGTTAGGGGGCTAGTCCAACAACATACAGTAACTCCAACAACTTTCAGTATCTTACACGGTTTGGATAGAATCCACTGGGACTGATGTTGGTTTACAGCAGCATGTGTGTTACAGTACAAAACAGTAAATTAGGAGTGCCTCATCATGCATCTCAATGGGCTTTCTAACCTGAGGAAGGACTGCACCAATATCCTCTCCTCTTCCATGGTTGTACTCCTCCCTCCTCTCCTCCAACACTGTACCGCCCCCTCTATCTCTCTTTCTCTCTCTCTCCCTGTGTCTCTCTCTCGCTATATCTCTCTCTCCATGTCTCTCTCTCTCCTCATGTCTCTCTCTCTCTCGCCCCGTGTGTCTCTCACTCTCTCTCTTTCTCCCTCTTCTCCCTCCCCATTCAGCCCCATACAACCATGTCTCTGTTCTCTCCCTTCATGTCTCGCAGCCATTTTCTCACCCTACCTCGATCCAGACGCTGTCAACCTAGTGATGATCATCAGAAGGAACCCAGGTAGACTCTTACCTGACAGTGCATGTTCCTCCCTCCATCACACCCTCCACTTCGCCCCTGTCTGTCTGTAGGAAGCTGCTGGCCTATGAAGCTTCAAGCCTGTGTTGGTTTAATGTCAATGGCGCACAAACCTATCCACTTCACATCCCAAGCCAATGCCATTGATGACACAACGTGTGGTGGGGTGTGGTGTGGTGTGGTGTGGGCAGCCAGGTATATATTTCTCCCTTCCCAGACAAATATACTGTATATGCATAAGTGTAGTGTGTGGCCTTTTGTAGTCAGTAGAATTAAACAGGTGGGCCACTCCATGGCCCATATACTCAGAAAGAAAAGGTGCTATCTAGAACCTAAAAGAGTTCTTCTGCTGTCCCCATATGAGAACCTTTTGAAGAAACCTTTTTGGTTCCAGGTAGAAACCTTTTTGGTTCCAGGTAGAAACCTTTTTGGTTCCAGGTAGAACCCTTTTGGTTCCAGGTAGAAACCTTTTTGGTTCCAGGTAGAACCCTTTCCCCAGAGGATTCTATATGGAACCAAAAGATACAGAATCAGGATCACTCCTCATTTCAGCTTCATAAACACATACATTTCCTCTCTCCACATACTTTTCATACATTTGCCAAAGTTTCATCATTGATTACGTATCTTTACTGGTAGACAAATACATAGCCCGCTATTTGTTATCTTCGATTGTACCTTGAGATATACCTCAAAGAAACTAGCCTGTCATTAGCCTGAAATGGATGTGTCCTGTTGTTTTTTTCTGTTTGTGAAGAGTTGTCCAGCAGAGGTAGTTCCCCCTGCCCAGTGCCCACCCTGTGTTGTACCACTGTATATATCAGTATATGAATCCTATATATCTGATATGCACTCCTTATGGTGGCTACCCATCCACAGCGGTCAAGGTGGATGTTGTGTTTGGATCAAACCACAAGAGAATAGTAGAGGTACAGAGAGTTGGTGCGCCCCCATCAACTGTCCCCTTAACAGTCTACAGAGTTTGTGCACCCCCATCAACTGTCCCCTTAGCAGCCTACAGAGAGTTGGTGCGCCCCAATCAACTGTCCCCTTAACAGTCTACAGAGAGTTTATGCGCCCCCATCAACTGTGCCCTTAACAGTATACAGAGTTGGTGCGCCCCCATCAACTGTCCCCTTAACAGTCTACAGAGAGTTTATGTCCCCTTAACAGTCCCCATCAACTGTCCCCTTAACAGTCTACAGAGAGTTTATGCGCCCCCATCAACTGTCCCCTTAACAGTCTACAGAGTTTGTGCGCCCCATCAACTGTCCCCTTAACAGTCTACAGAGAGTTTGTGCACCCCCATCAACTGTCCCCTTAACAGTCTACAGAGAGTTTATGCGTCCCCATCAACTGTCCCCTTAACAGTCTACAGAGAGTTTATGCGCCCCCATCAACTGTCCCCTTAACAGTCTACAGAGAGTTTGTGCGTCCCCATCAACTGTCCCCTTAACAGTCTACAGAGTTGGTGCGCCCCCATCAACTGTCCCCTTAACAGTCTACAGAGAGTTTGTGCGTCCCCATCAACTGTCCCCTTAACAGTCTACAGAGAGTTTGTGCGTCCCCATCAACTGTCCCCTTAACAGTCTACAGAGTTGGTGCGCCCCAGCAACTGTCCCCTTAACAGTCTACAGAGAGATGGTGTGCCCCCATCAACTGTCCCCATAACAGTCTACAGAGAGTTGGTGCACCCCTATCAACTGTCCCCTTAACAGTCTACAGAGAGTTGGTGCGCCCCCATCAACTGTCCCCTTTACAGTCTACAGAGAGTTGGTGTACTTCCATCAGTTGTCCCCAACTGTCCCCAGGGTCATGTGAAAACCGGGTTCCTTCCACAGGTTCATGACCTTCTCTCTCTCTCTCTGTCCCACCTGACCAACCTGGTATTAAGGTATTCTTAAAACACACATTGACTCCCTCTGACCGCTCTCTTTTCGCCAGCCGCAACCACCGCATATCCAACATCAGTCGAGAAGAGGCTGTCAGGTTACTGCGCTCCACTAGGATGTCCCGAGCCCACTCAGAGGGCGCGTACTCCTCCTCTGCTTCCGTCGACTATGACTACAAGAGGTATTCACATTACAGTGTCTCTACGTATATATCCACAGTCAGCCATTTTGTGGGTCTTTTTCTCTGTAGTCGTCTGTATGACATTAAAACATTTTCTATGTGATTGTAAAAGGTGATGAACCCCACGTGATATCCTGGGTGATATCCTGGGTGATATCCTGGGTGATATCTGGTTCTGGAGCATGTCATCACAGCTCTGCTCAAGTTGTGTACTAGACCCATAAACCACACAACTGCCTCCAATTACTGTGTAATATAGAGGCTGCTGCGAGCTCTCGTGTCTCCACATCGGTTGTGACACATGTATCGTCCTCTGTTGCTGTTTTGTTGTCATGCCTACTAGTCTACCATCAGTGGTAAGATGACAAGTTGTGTTTGTGATCAGTGGTGTCTTGTTTGTATCTGGGTAAATAAAGACTGGCTGGTCATTGGTAGCTCTGATGCTCAGCTCTGCAGGTAATACTGTATAAGGGCTGCATTGAACAAAAGGACACATGGCCTTTTGATGCTGCTGGTGGTAATGGGATGTTTACCTTTCCTTTATTAATGCACGGTTGTCTCTCTAACATTACCTCCACCATCTTGGATGGCCTGGATCATTATCAACAGTGGTTAACTGTATGTCTGCAGTTTGATTTGATCTGGCCCTCTCTGTCTTCAAACCATGTCATTGTGATGAAGGCCAATATGGCCGACAGGTCAGTACCACATGAGTGAAAATATATTTTTATCTGAAGATGAAGGAGAACTGCCTAGCCATTTCTCCATGCTGACTCTGAGGGTCTGTCTGTTTCTCTTCTGTCCTGGACCTGAGTGACTTTTTCTATGCTAAGAGTGCTAAGTATGGGAAGCTCAGCACTGCCCCATGCCCAGGCTGTTCCAGCCCTATGATGGCCTAGGATCAGGCTTAGGTTCCCCCCAAGTGCGTGTGCCAGGCCCAATGTTGTGATGTGCCAGTTCAGCGGGCTGGGCCAAGCCGGGCACTCCCAAAGTCCTTATATAGTGCACTACGTTTGACCAGAGTTCTATGGGCCCTGGTAAAATGTAGTGCACTAAATAAGGAATTGGGTGTAATTTGGAACGCAACGTCACACTCTCAGCACCCCCTGGAGAAATGCTGCAAATAGCTCCTCCTGGGCTCCCATCGCTGCCATCTGGCTGTCAGTCAAAAACGACACATCGTGCATTGTCTCTCCAGGAGAAAAAAACAATGAGTCGTCAGAACTGAGGCAGCGCAACTGACTTTATTAAAGTGTCACAAAGTTTCCCTGAGCGAGGCCGCGGACCAGATAGCTTCACTCTCTCTGTCTGTAGATTGGCAGGGAGATGAATGGTTCTCACATCCCATGGCAGTAACACAGTCACAGAGGAGAGGAGTTGATGTCCCTTCCACTCCCATTCCAACTGTGTGCCTTCTCTTTCTGCTATAGTCAGAATGATTAGGAGAGAAACAGAGGGAGAGGGAGAGGGAGAAGGGGGAGAGAGAGAAGGGAGACAGAGAGACCGAGAGGGAGGGAGAGACAGAGAGAGAGAGAGAGATAGAGAGGGAGAATCAGAGGGTGAGGGGAGACAGAGAGGGAGAGACAGAGGACGAGACAGAGAGGGAGAGACGGAGAGGGAGGGAGAGAGAGAGGGAGAGACAGAGGGAGAGGGAGAGTCAGAGAGAGAGGGAGAGTCAGAAAAGCGAGAGAGAGACAGAGAGGGAGAGTCAGAGAGAGAGAGAGTGGAGTGGCTCAGAGTCGCTGTGGCCCGTGCGGCCCCTGAGAACAGGTCCCTGCCAGCACAGTAGATCTAGATAGTGACCTTGGATAGATGCCATGCTTCTCACACTGTTGGCTGTAGAACTAAACTTAAGTATTTGACTGTGTCCCGAATGGCATCCTACTCCCTTTACAGGGGACTACTTTTGACCAGGGCCCACAGGGTTAAGATGGCAAGTCTATATTGAGTGGGACCTCATATTGTAGCTGCTTCAGTAGATGTAGCAGGAGGAATGCAGTGGGAGACAGGTAATAACAGTGTAGATGTTACAGTAGATGTATAGTTTTAGCAGGAGGAATGCAGTGGAAGACAAGGTAATAACAGTGTAGATGTTACAGTAGATGTATAGTTTTAGCAGGAGGAATGCAGTGGAAGACAAGGTAATAACAGTGTAGATGTTACAGTAGATGTATAGTTTATAGTTTTAGCAGGAGGAATGCAGTGGAAGACAAGGTAATAACAGTGTAGATGTTACAGTAGATGTATAGTTTATAGTTTTAGCAGGAGGAATGCAGTGGAAGACAAGGTAATAACAGTGTAGATGTTACAGTAGATGTATAGTTTTAGTTTTAGCAGGAGGAATGCAGTGGGAGACAAGGTAATAACAGTGTAGATGTTACAGTAGATGTATAGTTTTAGCAGGAGGAATGCAGTGGAAGACAAGGTAATAACAGTGTAGATGTTACAGTAGATGTATAGTTTTAGCAGGAGGAATGCAGTGGAAGACAAGGTAATAACAGTGTAGATGTTACAGTAGATGTATAGTTTATAGTTTTAGCAGGAGGAATGCAGTGGAAGACAAGGTAATAACAGTGTAGATGTTACAGTAGATGTATAGTTTATAGTTTTAGCAGGAGGAATGCAGTGGAAGACAAGGTAATAACAGTGTAGATGTTACAGTAGATGTATAGTTTTAGCAGGAGGAATGCAGTGGAAGACAAGGTAATAACAGTGTAGATGTTACAGTAGATGTATAGTTTTAGCAGGAGGAATGCAGTGGAAGACAAGGTAATAACAGTGTAGATGTTACAGTAGATGTATAGTTTATAGTTTTAGCAGGAGGAATGCAGTGGGAGACAAGGTAATAACAGTGTAGATGTTACAGTAGATGTATAGTTTTAGCAGGAGGAATGCAGTGGAAGACAAGGTAATAACAGTGTAGATGTTACAGTAGATGTATAGTTTTAGCAGGAGGAATGCAGTGGAAGACAAGGTAATAACAGTGTAGATGTTACAGTAGATGTATAGTTTTAGCAGGAGGAATGCAGTGGGAGACAAGGTAATAACAGTGTAGATGTTACAGTAGATGTATAGTTTTAGCAGGAGGAATGCAGTGGAAGACAAGGTAATAACAGTGTAGATGTTACAGTAGATGTATAGTTTTAGCAGGAGGAATGCAGTGGAAGACAAGGTAATAACAGTGTAGATGTTACAGTAGATGTATAGTTTTAGCAGGAGGAATGCAGTGGAAGACAAGGTAATAACAGTGTAGATGTTACAGTAGATGTATAGTTTTAGCAGGAGGAATGCAGTGGAAGACAAGGTAATAACAGTGTAGATGTTACAGTAGATGTATAGTTTTAGCAGGAGGAATGCAGTGGAAGACAAGGTAATAACAGTGTAGATGTTACAGTAGATGTATAGTTTTAGCAGGAGGAATGCAGTGGAAGACAAGGTAATAACAGTGTAGATGTTACAGTAGATGTATAGTTTTAGCAGGAGGAATGCAGTGGGAGACAAGGTAATAACAGTGTAGATGTTACAGTAGATGTATAGTTTTAGCAGGAGGAATGCAGTGGAAGACAAGGTAATAACAGTGTAGATGTTACAGTAGATGTATAGTTTTAGCAGGAGGAATGCAGTGGAAGACAAGGTAATAACAGTGTAGATGTTACAGTAGCACCGGTGCTGTAGTCGATCTAACTAGAGTTTTAATGTTTCTACTGTGCAACAAAGGCGTGCAACGTATTATCAGAGTATATACTAACCACACCAGACTTGGGCTGTCTGAGTTATTATTTTGACCGTGTTGAAATCCCAAGGGAATATCCTGAACGGTAGAGAGAGAGAGAGAGCTATGGTGAACTACAGCATCCATCCCAACACACCTCTAGTAAGTAACAAGTCGTTAGATTCCGATATCTCCTTTACTGTTCAAAGCCATCAATCCCTGGACATAACGACCTGAGGATCGTAGACCACGCATGATTATGATGATGGTCACCATCATTAAAGTCTCAGGCAACGTAAGGTCGTTCACTGGCTGATGAAGTGTCCGTGTTGCGATTGGCTGGTCTACAACTGGAGTGACCGCTGTGTTGCAATTGGCTGGTCTACAACTGGAGTGACCGCTGTGTTGCAATTGTCTGGTGTAGAACAGGAAGCAGGAAGCATAGCCTCTGCTGGACAGCTTTTCACTCTTAACATTTCACTATTTTACTGTGCTGCCACCGTGTCCTCAGTGTTTGGTGTTTGTTTTTGGCTTCGCAAATGCTGCTCATGTCAGATGTTAATCCACATCTGGGCAAAATAAGCTATTTTTCTTCATGAGCATTTGCAATGACAATGATATAACTAACTGATGTGACCTGATTTTCAGATATACACATGCTATTGAGAGGTAATGACACTTACTGCCTATGAAGACGCTTATGGAACAACACGATACAAAACAACAGCAAATTCATGTTTTTATTGTACATAATGATACTGTGTAGATATTCTTGTGTACACGGTGTATGTATGTGAAATGCATTTTATTCCATTTTTTCCCCAAACTACTCAGTGGCAAAAATATATTTTCTTTTTCCAACTAGATTTCAGTTGCATTTTACAATGGCAGGGCGGAGACAGCTTTCGGCATGTACCTTGCAGGAGTATAGTAAGCTAGTGAGCTGAATGGAAACCAACCAACACATGCTAATCCACGATTCTCTCACATCTCACCCAGTGTCTTTCACTCACAGACAGATTCCAAAGGGCCTCCCACTCACTCACTCAGTCACCTACCACAGATGAGGGACACATTGTCCCCTGCCTGTCCCTCCCTGTCACACCTGCTATGGCCCTATGGGGCCCAGCCCAGGGACCCAGGACATGCATCACTCTGCTGTATCATGGCACCTGATCATCAGCAGCAGCTTCCTTCCCTTCTCTCAATAACGTGTTGCAGGAACCACGGAGCCGTTGACAGGCATGTGTATCACAGCAGGTCCAGGTCAGCTGACCAGCGTCCCGCGCTAGAGCGCACCACCACGGAGCGGCCCGACTCCACCCTCATGAGGTCCATGCCGTCTTTACCCTCCGGACGCTCCGCCCCTCCCTCACCTGCCTTAACGAGGTGACCAGACAGACACATGTACAGGAGGCTGGTGTCACTATAAATCAGACGATGGCCTCATTGTATTGGCTGGAATGGAATTCATGGATTGGAATCAAACACATGGGTTTGATGTGTTTCATACGTTTCCATTTCTGCCATTGCAGCCGTTACAATGAGCCCATCCTCCGATTTCTCCTCCCACCAGCCTCCACTGCATAGCTACTGCCCCACCAATCCAAAGAACAACCAACAACCACCACCCACCCCTCTCTCTGCCTGTCTCACTGCAACCAACCACCAACCCCCCACCACCCACCCAGCATCCAATCAGCATCCAGCCAGCTCACCACTTTATCATTTACTCCGCCCCCCCTCCTAAAGCAACGAATGGTGCTGCATTTCCTTCCCCATTCCAGACTGGTAGTAGACTAGATAGTAACTCTTTTTGTTTTTGGAACACACTACTTATACACTACTTTGACTGAGTATAGTAGTGATGGATCACCATTGTGCTTTTCTTTCTTTACTAACATTACCTGTTATTATCCTGTAATTACATTTTTTATTCCAGTTGTTTTTTTTCTAATCTTTTGTAGACCGTCAGATCGCATGGTCGCATTGGTCCACATTGGTCCACATTGGTCCACATTGAACGAACGCCCATGGGTGCTGTCCTCACTCTTTCCTTGCAGTTTAATGGGTCGAGTGAAACATGCGATTCATCACCTTTGTTGCAAAACTGATGCTACATTATCTCTAGCATGTCATGTGCCAAATGTCATTGTTTTGATGGGTTTTAGAGTTCATCAACTGGTAGGTGCTGACATGAATTAGAAGGAACCCAGATACCCTGCTTTGGCCTACACCAGATATGTAGAATTTATTCAAATCAGTCAGCAACCTACCAATTACAAATGAGCTTGATCATCTGTTATGTGCTTTTAATTAGAATAAGACACCAGTAATCAATATTAGCCATTTTCAGGCAATAACTTTTAGTCATTCATGTTTAGCAAATGAAGTATTAATTCAAGCTACTGTATTTGATGCTTCTGCATAGCCTGACTTCAACACATATCAGAATACAGTGTTTAGCAGACACAGATGCTCAACTGGCAGATGATGTAAAAACACAATACAAGTCTTATGGGAGAAAAAATATCTGTTGAGAATACGTTCAATACAATAGGCTGAAAAAATATACTACAGAAAGTAAAAGGTAGTTAGTTATTAACTTGATCAGGTAATTGACCAGGTAATTGATCAGGTAATTGATCAGGTAATTGATCAGGTAATCGATCAGTTCATTGATCAGGTAATTGATCAGTTCATTGATCAGGTAATTGATCAGTTCATTGATCAGGTAATTGATCAGTTCATTGATCAGGTAATTGACCAGGTAAATGATCTGTTATGTGTCCAGCTTTCACCGATCCAACAACATGGCAGCTTCCCTGGTTGAGCATGGACATGATTGTACACAACATGTCCAGTATATATGTGAACTGACATATATATGTGTTTGATACAATTTTTTTTCCCATGTTTGGTTCATTACCAACCCCAGTAGACAGTAGTTTGTTTGTTTGATGTGTTGCTGTTTCTACAACCATCCTATCCTCTTACATAACAAAGCAAAGCACACTGGGAAATGTAGTCCGTCTGCTTGTCCGGGGCCTTCCAACCAATCACAGGTCATCTCTGTGCCTGACCTCTGATCCTTGACTCACCCAGGCTGTACCATTTTGTGCCCCCCCCATGTAGGGCGAACCCCCGCAGCGGATCGGCCCAAACCAGCCCTACCAGTACCCCCATGTCTGACAGGAGAGGAGGTCGGCAACTACCACAGCTTCCACCCACAGGGACCAAGGGCAGAAGTAAGTTCTCAGCTTTATTTTCCATACCCAGCTCTGGGCCTCTCTGGTTGCTTTGGTTTGGTGACACCTTAAGGCTTTTCTCCATTGGTCACTATGGTCACTTACTTTGGAACAGGTTTGACTTTGATTGAAGCATCTCTTTGTCAGAAGCAATTGTTTCTTGTTATTTGCTAGTCTTTACCTGGATATGGCACCTTGAGATATTGGTTATTTTGTGCCATTAACCTCTGAGTGGGAAAAGACTCATAGCAAGTTTAACAGATACTGCTGTCTGTGGGTTCTCTCTGGTCAGTTGCTCATGAATGACAGAGCTTGGCTCAGAATTCCTGTGTCTTCTGTTTTAGTGAGTTTGTTGTGTGTTCTTATGGTCTCAGTACTCTATATGTTGTCAGTGTTAACCAGGGTGTCCTGTAGAAAGTTTACAACATGCATTGTAACCTTAGTCAGTGATATTGGTGATATTGTCTCTTCATAAACATTTGCTGTTTTTTATTTTAACATATCTACTTGGTTCCTTTTTTCCATTCCTTCCTCAGAAGATGGAGAAGAAGGAACAGAACCTTGTGAAGGTCTGTAACATAGAGTGTAGGTTTGGTCTTTCACAGGAGGTGGGAGTTAGAGAACCCCCCTGTGAAAGGTTGAATCTGTCTGCAACGGCAGGGACCAGGGTCCTGTTCAGTAGAGCACATCAAAACAAAATGTTTTACAATGAGAATCTAGATAATGATTCTGTGTTCTTATTGGATATTGATTCTGTGTTCTTATTGGACAAGTTCAGAGAGAACCTCCCTGTTTCACTATGTTTCAAAAGGTTTCCTCCCTACTGAACAGCCCTGATTTACAGTGGTCCACAGCACCCCCTGTCCTGCTCTATGTTGCAGCCTGCGTGTGTCTCACTCCCTGACTGTGTGACCTAGCAGTCCTGTCCTAGCTTAGCCTCCTAGTCTTCTTCTGGTTCCTACACTGGGTCAGTGTTGTCATCTAGCATCGTAGCTTCCATGTTTTTCAGTTGTCATCAGGTCTACTGTAGTTTTGTGTTCTATGTTGAACAGTCCTCAGTTTGGTGTTATGACTTCAGAGTGCTCAGGTGAGACGTGTCACTGGGGGTTGTGGCGTGGATACGGTGCAGTAGACTATTTGTGTTTTAAACGTGTGATTCCCTAACCAGTGTTGTTAGTAGTAAAGTCATTTATCCAGAAACAAAGTAATACATGATTCACTGTTTATTGAGTCTGGGAAGTTATAATGTAGTGCCCTTAATAGATTAGCTGAGTGGTGATTGGAGGGAGCGAGCCACGGGAGAGAAGGAGAAGGGAGCGAGAGAGAGAGAGAGAGAGAGAGAGAAAGAGAGGGAGAAGAGCAGAGAAAGAAAGAGAGAGAGGGAGAAGGGAGCGGGAGAGAGAGCAGAAGGAGAGACAGGGAGGTAGAAAGCAGAGAGAAAGAGAGAAAGCCTAGCCGGTGCTGAGAACTTGTCAAAGCAATCCCAGAACTCCTTCATCATTGTCAGAAACCATGAGCACTCCTCTCTCCTCCTTGTCTGCAGCCAGCCAGTCTCTCTCCTGCCCTCTCTCTCCTATCCCCCTTCCCCTCTCCCCCTCTATCCTCTGTCCCTCCTCTCTCTCGCCCTCTGTCCCCATCTCTCTCCTCTCCTCTCCCCATACCCCTCTCCCCCTCTATCCTCTGTCCCTCCTCTCTCTCTCCCTCTGTCCCCATCTCTCTCATCTCCTCTCCCCATCTCTCTCCTCTCCTCTCCCCTACCCCTCTCCCCCTCTATCCTCTGTCCCTCCTCTCTCTCTCCCTCTGTCCCCATCTCTCTCATCTCCTCTCCCCATCTCTCTCCTCTCCTCTCCCCATACCCCTCTCCCCCTCTATCCTCTGTCCCTCCTCTCTCTCGCCCTCTGTCCCCATCTCTCTCCTCTCTCTCCCCATACCCCTCTCCCCCTCTATCCTCTGTCCCTCCTCTCTCTCTCCCTCTGTCCCCATCTCTCTCATCTCCTCTCCCCATCTCTCTCCTCTCCTCTCCCCATACCCCTCTCCCCTCTATCCTCTGTCCCTCCTCTCTCTCGCCCTCTGTCCCCATCTCTCTCCTCTCCCCCTACCCCTCTCCCCCTCTATCCTCTGTCCCTCCTCTCTCTCTCCCTCTGTCCCCATCTCTCTCATCTCCTCTCCCCATCTCTCTCCTCTCCTCTCCCCATACCCTCTCCCCCTCTATCCTCTGTCCCTCCTCTCTCTCGCCCTCTGTCCCCATCTCTCTCCTCTCCCCTACCCCTCTCCCCCTCTATCCTCTGTCCCTCCTCTCTCTCCCTCTGTCCTCATCTCTCTCATCTCCTCTCCCCATCTCTCTCCTCTCCTCTCCCCATACCCCTCTCCCCCTCTATCCTCTGTCCCTCCTCTCTCTCTCCCTCTGTCCCCATCTCTCTCATCTCCTCTCCCCCATCTCTCTCCTCTCCTCTCCCCATACCCCTCTCCCCCTCTATCCTCTGTCCCTCCTCTCTCTCTCCCTCTGTCCCCATCTCTCTCATCTCCTCTCCCCATCTCTCTCCTCTCCTCTCCCCATACCCCTCTCCCCCTCTATCCTCTGTCCCCATCTCTCTCATCTCCTCTCCCCATCTCTCTCCTCTCCTCTCCCCATACCCCTCTCCCCCTCTATCCTCTGTTCCTCCTCTTTCTCCTCATGGGCTAATGGCAGAGGGAGGGAAAATGGGGGAGGTATTCTAATGTATCGATCCGACCCTGGGCTGACGCTCACACAGAGCCCTGCAGCGTGACACAGCCAGGACTTATCTAATCATGGCACTAATGCTGCTGCTGCACGTGGTACTGATCCATAGAGGCCAGGGGACTGGGGGTTGGCTGGGCTGGGCCGGGCTGGGCTGACTGGGCTGAGCTGGGCTGACTGTGATTCAAATAGGAGGGTTGTTTGAAATGTTGAGGTAACAGAAATCAAGGCAGAACAGGGAATGTATATCCAGTCAGGTGTGTGTGATTGTACCTTTGTGTTTCCTGCCTAGACAAAGGATCCATGTTGTTGCACCATACTGGCTTCAGTTAGATTTGCATTTATTTTTGTTTAACCAGGAATTCCCATTGAGCTCTGAAAACCTCTTCTACAAGGTGGACCTAGATGTTGTGATATAGTATCTGTGGTGACCCCTGTTCAACCGTCCTGCCTTGATTTTATTGTTCCTTGATGTGGACAGGGAAGTCAACATTGAGACCTGAACTAGCTTTGACGGCTTTAGCCACAAACCAAGTGATATCTAATCAGCCCCTGTTCCTGTTGTTATCTATCTGTCTCTACTACGACCCCCGACCACTCAGGGGGAACATGGGAGGAGCTTGAGTGGCCTACTGGTGACCTTTGCTCTCTAGAGCAGTACGAGGGAGAGCGAGGTGTGTCTATCTACTGGTGTGTCTCAGACTGAGCCTTAATAAGACTTCCTGGTTCACCTCTGTCACCTTTATGTATGTGCCTCTCTGGTGAGAACTCCACGCCAGATCTGGGTCCAATACATTATTTACTTAAGCTGCACTTTATTTAGTTTGCCTGGTACCATAGAAACCAATAGAATAGTCCCAGAACACTGCAAACTTTAATTTGACCCTGCCTGGTCCACACAGCCTGTACTGGACTATGATGTTGTACCATCTTTATAAGCCCTATAGCCATTCTGCCCCTCAGCCAAAACCCTTCAAATATGATCATTTTTTTGAGTCAGTACTGTTCTTTATGAATGTACTGGCTTGAATGAGAGTGTCCAGGGTTGTGTTGGCAGGAGCTGGAGTTTCCCACAGGTCTCTCTTCCTAGTTCCTCCTCACCCATCTGTCTGTTCATTCATTCAGTTAAGTCTTCTGTGTGATAGTAGTAGAATATCTTGGTCATGAAACATGCACTATACTTTATGGGTTTTCATATCTGTATGTGTTTGGTCTGTGTGCAGGCTTGTGTAGTTGTGTTCTTACAATTGTGCAGGAACGTGTGTTTGTGTGTGGTCATGTGTGTGTGTGTGTGTGCCTGCCTCTGTGCATGCATCCGTGTTCCATGATCTCATAAAGCTCCGTCTGTGTCCCACTACCGTTCAGACTGTGAGGACAGGCCTCATCCAGGCCCACCTGTGAATGGGAGGAAAGGCAAGTGCACTCAGGAGTGTGCCATTGTGGTGGTGTGTCCTCAATAGTGCCCTCAGGGGCGTGTCAGTGCTGTGGGACTCTGCATGCCAGTTAGAGCTTCCATAGTTAATTTAGTCAACTTTCTTCCGTGTTTCTTTCTCTCTTTTATCCACATTTCATATTTTCTGAGATGATGAATGTGATTGATTAGATTTGGGTTGATTTGCAGTGTTTAACTAACCACAGGAGTGGAGGTTGGGTGAGTGTGTGGTGATGATAACGATGATGATCTTCATCATTATGACGATGATGATAATAAGGTTGAGACTGATGCTAATATAACAGAGTTGTGTCTCCCTGAGCTCATATAGTCGTGCGTGCCCCAGCCCCATCACAACCACACACCACTAATCTACACTGCCCTTTAATTGAAGGGTTTGAGAATCAATGTTCAGCCCTTTATCCCCATGTCACAACCACACAATTCAATGGAACAGTATTAGTTATATATACTGTATAGCTCCATGGTCAAATTTGCCGTTTGGAATTAAAGATCATTTCAATTAGACATGTAAGATTTCGTGCTTCAGTCAAAGCGGCACTTATTGAGATTGAAGTAAATCTAGTTGAGGAAAAGGGATGCATGCTGGGATTGCAGTTTGAAGAGTTTAAGTTGAACCAGTCACCTTAGACACAACATTCATGCAACTGGTTGTTGGTCGTTAGTAGATGTTGCAATTTAAATGCCAATTGTCATGAAACTGTCGATAACAGCTTGTAAATATCATTCTTGATAATGGGCCAACAAAAAACAGATCTGCTGTATTAATTTGATCACTCTGTTATCACAGAGAATTTCTTTGCACAGCAGGAAATACAAATTGTAGTCTATTCAAGGTTTAAAAAGGCTTCTAAAGTTTGTAATTTCCACTTGTAATTTCCACTAGTCAGACTTGATTTGACCTAACGAAAGATGTGTCAACCCCTACAAAAATGTCCATTAATTTACATTTCCTGTTGCTGCAGAATTATTTTCCTGCTGTGAGAAACAGGGTTAAATTAAGATAGTCCATCAATTCAGAAGACCATTACCACTACTGGCCAGCAGATGACGCAAAATTCATAATCTTTAGTAAGGAGCTGTCCATGATTGCAGTGCTGAACCTGGCTGCCTTTCCCTGTCGCGACTTCGTTTCACAATGAAGACACACAGGCAAACACGGTCTACATATTCATGATAATGAAACAGATTAATTAATACAGCTGTATTTTTCTTTTGCCTATCCTGTAGATGTTTTTAACAACATTGTGTGGCTCCTAATACCCATTCAATGTATCACATCCATAGAAATAAATGTATTAAAAAATATATATATGTTGATTCCTCCCATGCCCCTGTACCCATGATCCATATAATGGGTTGTGAGTGTTGACCATATAGCTGACCATAAGTCTCTTCACCACAGGATGAACTGTGTTCTCTCCCAGGTGACTGTCAGTGAGGTATCTTAGGGTTTTCCTGAGTGCAGCACCATTAATGGAGAGAGAGAGTTATAGATTCATGGTGAATCTTGATGGAATCGATCCCACATGTTTAAATAGGAAAGGTTCATTCAATTCAAAACGCTTCATTGCCATAAATGTACACAAGACAACAAATTATCTTTGACAGGAACACTGTTTGTTGTTGTTTGCTGATGAAAGGAGCTCTATGCCCCTCTACTGTGAGTGTTGTCAACAGCTCCTCTGTCTGAGCTGTCAGAGGTATTGTAAAACTCTGTGGGTCTCTCCCTCCCTCCCTCCCTCCCTCCCCCTCCCTCCCTCCCTCCCTCCCTCCCTCCCTCCCTCCCTCCCCCTCCCTCCCTCCCTCCCTCCCTCCCTCCCTCCCTCCCTCCCTCCCTCCCTGCCCTGCCTCAGAGGTGACATGGGAGGACCAGCAGAAAGGCCTCAATGGTTCTCTTTCTGAGGGAGGAACACAGCCAGGTTTGTCTTGGGCTGCGGTCCCAAATTGCACCCTATTTCCTACAGTATGTAGTGTACTACTTTTGACCAGGGCCCATAGAGTACTGGTCAAAAGTACTGCACTATACAGGGAATAGGGTGCCATTTGGGACACACACTTGGAGTGGAGACCTGATGACTTCAACCTAATCTTGGCCCTGTGGGCCCCTCACTAATCTTGGCCCTGTGGGCCCCTCACTGTGGTTATCCTTATCTAAATGTCACAGAGGCTCTGACCTCTGTCCTTCTCCTCTCTGTGATGTGCAGTGATGCAGTGTAGCATGGTAGTGTTTGATTTGGTTTGGTAAGTGGTTTGCTGAGTTTGTTTTGTGGTCGGGTCTCTGAAAACTATGACATTTTAGTTTCTTTTAAACATGTCTAATTAATCTCCATAACTTATGGTTTCTGGTCTGGGCTGTAGATTTACATGTAAAAGAGTGTTGCCAGGCAAAACAGCTGTGAATGTTTGTTTCTCAATTATTTTGTTGAGTATCCATGGAAACACGTATGTACATGTAAATCTCCATGTATGGAAGAATTACATGTAGATCAATAATGAACCCTCATTATGTGACTGAGTGGGCATGAGGGACAGACTTCTGGAAGAGTTGTGTCAATGGAAATTGTATATAGGCCCTCTGGAGACAATTAACTTGATTGAAGATCATTTTGAGGTAGATAAGATGAGCATCACTGAAAGTGTTATCCATGATCATAGTCATTAGAGCTTCTCTTACTGCTGAATGAAAGTAGACCGGCTCTAGCTGATACATCCATTAGCTAACACCTTGATAAAATGCACCATGCTACCAGGACACTGGGACACATTGGAATTAAGAGTTGCATACTGACTGTTTTACTTGGTGTAGTTTCCTAGTTATCACCAGTTTGCTTGCCATGGATTGTAATGTTGTGTTGTGGTCTTTCCTGAACTGTAGCTCAGTGAGGGCAGTAGTTAATGACTTCAGCTTTAATGAAGCTTCAATGTTAGTCTATCTCTGTCTCTCTCTCTTTCTCTCTCTCTGTCTCTCTCTCTCTTGCTATCTCTGTCTCTCTCTCTCTCTGTCTCTCTTTCTCTCTCTGTCTCTTTCTGTCTCTTTCTCTGTCTCTCTCTCTCTCTCCCTGTCTCTCTCTCTGTCTCTTTCTCTGTCTCTCTCTCTCTCTCTCTCTCTCTCTCCGTCTCTCGCTCCCTGTCTCTCTCTGTCTCTCTGTCTCTCTCTCTCTCTCTCTCTCTCTCCCTGTCTCTCTGTCTCTCTCTCCCTGTCTCTCTCTGTCTCTGTCTCTCTCCCTGTCTCTCTCTCTCTCTCTCTCTCTCTCTCTCTGTAGTGCACAGATTATGATACACCCACTACTTTGTGAAAGCATGACATGTGACTGTAGCAATATGCTGAAATCAATGAATATGTTTTCTGCTGAAGCCATCATGATTCAATTATGATTCATAGAATGTTTGCAGTCATACTGTCAGAGGCATTGTAAAACTCTGTGGGTCAGTATGCTCATACTGTCAGAGGTATTGTAAAACTCTGTGGGTCAGTATGCTCATACTGTCAGAGGTATTGTAAAACTCTGTGGGTCAGTATGCCCATACTGTCAGAGGTATTGTAAAACTCTGTGGGTCAGTATGCTCATACTGTCAGAGGTATTGTAAAACTCTGTGGGTCAGTATGCTCATACTGTCAGAGGTATTGTAAAACTCTGTGGGTCAGTATGCTCATACTGTCAGAGGTATTGTAAAACTCTGTGGGTCAGTATGCCCATACTGTCAGAGGCATTGTAAAACTCTGTGGGTCAGTATGCTCATACTGTCAGAGGTATTGTAAAACTCTGTGGGTCAGTATGCTCATACTGTCAGAGGTATTGTAAAACTCTGTGGGTCAGTATGCCCGTACTGTCAGAGGCATTGTAAAACTCTGTGGGTCAGTATGCTCATACTGTCAGAGGTATTGTACAACTCTGTGGGTCAGTATGCTCATACTGTCAGAGGTATTGTAAAACTCTGTGGGTCAGTATGCTCATACTGTCAGAGGCATTGTAAAACTCTGTGGGTCAGTATGCTCATACTGTCAGAGGTATTGTACAACTCTGTGGGTCAGTATGCTCATACTGTCAGAGGTATTGTAAAACTCTGTGGGTCAGTATGCTCATACTGTCAGAAACAACTCTGTGGGTCAGTATGCTCATACTGTCAGAGGTATTGTACAACTCTGTGGGTCAGTATGCTCATACTGTCAGAGGTATTGTACAACTCTGTGGGTCAGTATGCTCATACTGTCAGAGGTATTGTACAACTCTGTGGGTCAGTATGCCCATACTGTCAGAGGTATTGTATCTGTGGGTCAGTATCTCATGGGTCAGTATGCCCATACTGTCAGAGGTATTGTACAACTCTGTGGGTCAGTATGCTCATACTGTCAGAGGTATTGTACAACTCTGTGGGTCAGTATGCTCATACTGTCAGAGGTATTGTACAACTCTGTGGGTCAGTATGCTCATACTGTCAGAGGTATTGTACAACTCTGTGGGTCAGTATGCTCATACTGTCAGAGGTATTGTACAACTCTGTGGGTCAGTATGCTCATACTGTCAGAGGTATTGTACAACTCTGTGGGTCAGTATGCTCATACTGTCAGAGGTATTGTACAACTCTGTGGGTCAGTATGCTCATACTGTCAGAGGTATTGTACAACTCTGTGGGTCAGTATGCTCATACTGTCAGAGGTATTGTACAACTCTGTGGGTCAGTATGCTCATACTGTCAGAGGTATTGTAAAACTCTGTGGGTCAGTATGCTCATACTGTCAGAGGTATTGTAAAACTCTGTGGGTCAGTATGCTCATACTGTCAGAGGTATTGTAAAACTCTGTGGGTCAGTATGCCCATACTGTCAGAGGTATTGTACAACTCTGTGGGTCAGTATGCCCGTACTGTCAGAGGTATTGTATAACTCTGTGGGTCAGTATGCTCATGCTGTCAGGTGATGACTCTTTGACCCCTTTCAACAAGCACTGGTCAGTGTTTGGACAATATGACTCAAGATGAACAAAACAAGGATGATTATTTGATGACTATCTATATTTTGTTACATAATCTTACTATTCCGTTAGTCAGCGCCTCGCCAAAATGTTTGGGTGTGCGTCAACTAATGCATTTTACTAGATAGAGGATTATTTAAACAGAGTTTATTTGTGTTATGTAAGGTACGCCATTGATGAGTTCACCTAGGACTTTTACCATGCTGTTGTACCATGCTGTTGTAGCATGCTGTTGATGACAAGCATTGACCTACAACTTGTACCATGCTGTTGATGACGAGCCAAAAATTGCCTGCTCGCTTTGTTCAGCTACAGCGGGTATCTCTTGACTTGACAATGAGGTGAGGTGAGTTGAGTTGGCACGGTGGTGTGATCAGATCAAAGCTGAATAAGGCAGATGTCTCACAGTGTTGTTTTATTCATGCCTCTCTTAATTATTCAACTTAATGAAGACGTAATTGACCTAACTGCAGATGTTGACTACAGTGTGTTACACATTAAGGCCAATAATCAGAGTCTCGTCACCTGGCCTTACACATCGGCTCTGTCCCACATGGCACCCTTTTCACTACAGTGGCTTGCGAAAGTATTCACCCCCTTGGCATTTTTCCTATTTTGTTGCCTTACAACCTGGAATTAAAATATATTTTTTGGGGGGGTTGTATCATTTGATTTACACAACATGCCTACCACTTTGAAGATGCAAAATATATTTTATCATGAAACAAACAAGAAATAACACTAAAAAACAAACTTGAGCGTGTATAACTATTCACCTCCCCCAAAGTCAATACTTTGTAGAGCCACCTTTTGCAGCAATAACAGCTGCAAGTCTCTTGGGGTATGTCTCTATAAGCTTGGTACATCTGGCCACTGGCATTTTTGCCCATTCTTCAAGGCAAAACTGCTCCAGCTCCTTCAAGTTGGATGGGTTCTGCTGGTGTACAGGAATATTTAAGTCATACCACAGATTTTCAATTAGATTGAGGTCTTGGCTTTGACTAGGCCATTCCAAGACATTTAAATGTTTCCCCTTAAACCACTTGAGTGTTGCTTTAGCAGTTTGCTTAGGGTCATTGTCCTGCTGCAAAGTGAATCTCTGTCCCAGTCTCAAATCTCTGGAAGACTGAAACAGGTTTCCCTCAAGGATTTCCTTGTGTTTAGCGCCATCCATCATTCCTTCAATTCTGACCAGTTTCCCAGTCCCTGCTGATGACAAACATCCCCACAGCATGATGCTGCCACCACCATGCTTCAATGTGGGGATGGTGTTCTCAGGGTGATGTAAGGTGTTGGTTTTGTGCCAGACATAGCGTTTTCCTTGATGGCCAAAAAGCTCAGTTTTAGTCTCATCTGACCAGAGTACCTTCCTCCATATGTTTGGGGTGTCTCCACATACCTTTTGACGAACACCAAATGTGTTTGCTTATTTTTTTCTTTAAGCAATTTTTTTTTCTGGCCACTCTTCTGTAAAGCCCAGCTCTGTGGAGTGTACGGCTTAAAGTGGTCCTATGGACAGATACTCCAGTCTCCACTGTGGAATGTTGCAGCTCCTTCAGGGTTATCTTTGGTCTCTTTGTTGCCTCTGATTAATGCCCTCCTTGCCTGGTCCATGAGTGTTGGTGGGCGGCCCTCTCTTGGAAGGTTTGTTGTGGTGCCATATCTTTCCATTTTTTAATAATGGATTTAATGGTGCCTTGTGGGATGTTCAAAGTTTCTGATATTGTTTTATAACCCAATCCTGATCTGTACTTCTCCACAACTTTGTCCCTGACCTGTTTGGAGCTCCTTGGTCTTCATGGTGCAGCTTGCTTGGTGGTGCCCCTTTCTTAGTGGTGTTGCAGACTCTGGGGCCTTTCAGAGCAGGTGTATATATACTGAGATCATGTTACCGATCATGTGACACTTAGATTGCCCACAGGTGAACTTTATTTAACTAATTATGTGACTTCTAAAGGTAATTGGTTGCACCAGATCTTATTTAGGGGCTTCAAAGCAAAGGGGGTGAATACATATCTACACACCACTTTTCCATTTTTCATTTTTTATAATTGTTTGGAACAAATTATTTTTAAAATTTCACTTCACCAATTTGGACTATTTTGTGTATGTCCATTACATGAACTCCAAATAAAAATACGTTTAAATTACAGGTTGTAATGCTACAAAATAGGAAAAACGCCAAGGGGGATGAATACTTTTGCAAGGCACTGTACATAGTACACCACGTAGGGATTAGGGTGCCATTTGGGATGCAGACAACAACTCGTATAGCTGCAGCTGTGGTTTGTGGTGGTCTCCCAGGGGGTGTACACCAAAGCCTTCAACATGGAAGCATACAAGAAGGGGACAAGAGGAACAGTAGGGGGGTAGGTGGGCACACATCCAGGAGTGGACTTTGTCACTTCAGTGAAGATGGTCTTTGAGCTAACCAC
Source organism: Oncorhynchus tshawytscha (assembly GCF_018296145.1). NCBI lineage: Eukaryota > Metazoa > Chordata > Actinopteri > Salmoniformes > Salmonidae > Oncorhynchus > Oncorhynchus tshawytscha. The sequence continues at coordinate 14,506,896 of NC_056431.1, read as the reverse complement.
CCCCACCACAGCTTGCCCAGTCATAGTTAGCGGAATCACTATGGCTGTGTGAAGCCACAGTTTGTTCCCTTGTTTATTTGGATCTCTTTTAGCCCACAATGGGGTCTTACTGTATCTTCCAAAATCCCATGAAAATACAACACCATTACATGCATAACACAGTAAGTGTATCACTATGCTTGCGTGAAGCCACAGACGAGCCAGGAGGAGTGAGTGCTCCATCTCTCTCTCTCTTTCTCTCTCTCTCTCTCTCTCTCTCTCTCTCTCTCTCTCTCTCTCGGTTCCATTATGCAAGATGATTTGCACACGGCAGGGGATGATTAATGAAAGGCTGATGAAAGCACAGCTCATCAAAACCTAAGCACATTCTGTTTTCCTCCCAAGACACAGTGGCGGAATAGGAGTGGGATTATGTACTGGAGTAGGGGGAGATGGTTGTTAATTGGAGGCTAACAGAGGCTCTGGAGAGGAGAGCGACTGCTAGTCGATCCCAGCTCTCTCTGTTGTGTAACCTGTTCATTCCCAGGGGTATTGGTGGGCCTACTCTCTCTGTGCCTCAGCCTCAATCACAACAACAAGGTTTCTGAAAGAAAGAAAGAAAGAAAGAAAAGTTGTGGTACTGGTAGCTTTCTCTTTTGTACCTACCGCCGCCTCTCTGCCTGCTTTTGGTTGTTTATGTTCCAGGCTGTCTGTCTGTCTGTCTGTCCGTCTCTCCACAGTAGACTATTAGTCCAAGTGGCTCCCCCACCGCCTCTCTTCTACCTCTAAAGTCTTTTAGTGTTTCTGTCTGCTTTGTCAGCTCCAACGCTCTTCCTCCCATCCTTAACGTCTACTTGACTGTTTCAGCTCTCTTTCCTCTGGACAGTACACAGCAGCTCACCTTTCCCCCTCTTTGTTTTTCAATAACACTACAGGTCCTTTAGTCCAGCCGCTCCCGGCCTGCCTTGCACCCTTCTCTTCTCTTCACTTTTCTCCTTGGCTGTCCATTAGTGCAATTTGTGTTGGTGTGATCTTTCCTTGTTGTGGTGTATGATTTTGTTTGTGTTGTTGTGCTCTGTGCTTGTTGTTGTTGTTGTCGTTTTGTGCCACCCCCTGTCCATCATGCCCCCCTCACTCTGACCCCCACCCGATCTGTGCGGCGGCCACTGTGAAGGAGGGTCCTCCACAGTGATATCACTTCCTGTCCATGGTGTTACCCCTCTCACTCCCATCTCCTGTCCTCTGTCTGTGTCTGTGTTTTGTCATGTGACCCCAGAAGACACGGACTCACCAGGTTGGACCAGCTCAGGTCTGTCCCTCCTTCTTCTGTATGCCTCCCCTTTTTACCTCCTTCTCATCTTCCTCATTCCTCCTCTTCTTCATCCCGCCTACTCCTGCTTTCTCATGTCCATTCTTCCCTGCTGATTGAGCTTGTTGGAGATGTTTTTTTTTTTTTTTTGGGGGTGGGGGGTGGATTTGACTCAGTTTGTGTGTGCTTGCTTACATGTAAGCATGCATGGTCATACATGTCAACTGTGTTCATTGTAACATGTCTGTTGTTCAGCTATATTCAACCATGACGACATTTCATCGAGGCATGTTGTACAAATAGAACCTAGGAATCCTGATATGCCACCAAGATGGCAGAAAGTGCATCTCATTCTGTTGTTCTACAACATAAGGTCATATCTCATGAACTGTCATATAAAGCTGATGGACAGGAAATCATATTCACATGTTGCAGAAAAACTAACATGGAGGCTGTCCTTTCATTTCCCATCATTCCTGGAGATCTTCATTTAGTCTCATCTATTATCTTTCTACATTCATTTGCTCTTTGTTTTTGTGTTTTCTTTCTCTCATGCGCCTGTGCTTCATCTCCACACTGCCATCATACAAATCTAAAGTAGAGAGAATGAAAGTGTGTCCAGAGAATGGTGATGCAGGTAAGACGGCTAGAGTTACTGTAGTCTGCCTGACATCACGAAGTGAGGCCGTCCCAAATGGCACCTTCCCCATTCCCTAGTCGAGTGTATTCTGTTGGACCGGAGCCACATTGGGAACACTATATAGGGAATAGGGTTCCTCTGATCTGAATACTCCCCACACTACAGACTGACTGACTGACCTAACAGACCTGACTGACCTGACATGCTCACTGTGGCATGTGGACAGTCACGTTTTGCCCCCAAAGCCTATGTGAGCTCTGGGAGGTTGGTAGCTGCTTGCAAGAAATATGATGAATAATGAATTCAGTAAAATAAACTATGGCAAAGAGGTTGTATAGTAAAGTTAGGGCTGCAGACCCAACAGAGCATATCTGAGATTTTGACACAGAATAACTGACACTTTTCATTCAATCCCTTCATGTAAACTCCAAGTGAACCCCTTCATTATGAAATGGAATATTTCTTACAAGTTGTTGTTTGTGTTTTCCTACTGTTCATTTTGCCAGCTCTATGTGACATCATGGACTGTTGGTGTCTGGGAGAACTAACTCTGAACGCTGTATGCAGCACTTTTATACAATAACATTGTCATGTGAAAATGATACCCGAATAAGTCTTTGGATCATAGTAATGCGGGATTCCTAAATCAAAGTAGAAACCTTTTTTTATGCTGATATCTTGAGGACTTTTTCGGTCAGTGCTTTATACCAGAACCCCCAAAACATTTCAAAAGACTATTCCTGAGTAGCGTTGCAAAAATCTGTGAATTTCCCCCAAATTCCCAGGTTTTCCAGAAATCCTGGTTGGAAGACAACGGATTATTCCCTTGTGATTCTGGGAGTCTTCCAACCAGGATTTCCCTATTCCTGAGTATGACCTCCACTGACCACTCTGCTCCCTAGGTGCTATGGATGTGGAGGAGAGGACCAGACAGATGAAGCTGAAAGTGAACAAGTTCAAGCAGGGGGCCGGGTGCGACTCCAGACTGGAACAGGTCTACAACAAGGCAAGACACAGTGACACAGTCCTCCTTTCCCTTTCATAAGTAGAACATTGTTAGCATCACACCATTTCTCCCAACAAACTGACTTGGAGTTACTTTAACACATCCATGTTCAGTGCACGTGAAGCAGGACCATCGCTCTTAAGGCAAGACCAATACCAGCCCTTCCTTCCTATTCTATTCATAACATGGTCATTAAGTAGACACTTTGTATACAAACTGACTTACGGCTAACACAGAAAATGTTCAGTAAATGTGACCCGCGCAGGAATCAAATTAAAGACGAGCAGGATGTTAACAGCATCATACTCAAACCCATGGCGAGACATCAAAAAGTGTAAAACACTTTTTTCCAAACACCCATTACAGCAGTATTCACAATTTGGCAAGCTTCATGAACAAGTATACGTACATACATGAGGTATTATATCGACCCTGTGAATCCATGGAATGTAGCAGTGACTGTGTCCAGAGTCACACAGACTGTAGTTGCTGTAAGTGTAGTGTGTTTATAAAGAGCCCTGGGGGCCTCGCCAGAGCCTGAGCCAAGCCTTATAAGAGAAAGCATGTCCATCCTGTCCTGTCTTCCTTTTAAGTGCGTGGAATGATAACTACTGCCCTGGAATACACTAAGCATGCATTACACTTATAGTTCTATAAAAATAAACATTTGTCAACTCTGTTAGTTGTGAGGAGTGCCACGAACTACAACTGTATTTTAACAAACTGGACACAGAGCAGCTTTTAATATACAATCTCTTTCTTTGCAGATGATTTTCATTTGTTTTAACATCATGTCTTGGTTCACCAACTTGCTATAAAAAAAACAAAGAAAAATATCCTTTTCCCATTTCTTGTTCATGCCAAATGATTTTGATTAGCTTACATTTTGGCTTTACAGAGAACAATTTACTATCGCTCAAGATTATTTGGTTATATAACCTAGTATTTCTCTGTGTCCTCCTCCTAGAACATTGGCCGTAATGAATGTGAATGAGCTGCTCTTTGGCTAACAATTGTTTTAGGACGAACAGATCTCCTTATAAAGCCAACGAATCATTGAAAGCAAAGATTTTGGCCACATGAAAGTTTGTTCTATTGTCCTTTGTCTTATAATTTTCTAATTAAAACTTTGATAAATTCCTTCCCCACAGACTATAACCCTTGCAATAGACTATTTAAAATAGTTTATTATCTACATCACATACAGTGGGGCAAAAAAGTATTTAGTCAGCCACCAATTGTGCAAGTTCTCCCACTTAAAAAGATGAGAGAGGCCTGTAATTTTCATCATAGGTACACTTCAACTATGATGGACAAAATGAGAAAAATAAATCCAGAAAATCACATTGTAGGATTTTTAATGAATTTATTTGTAAATTATGGTGGAAAATGGTCACCTACAAACAAACAAGATTTCTGGCTCTCACAGACCTGTAACTTCTTCTTTAAGAGGCTCCTCTGTCCTCCACTCGGTACCTGTATTAATGGCACCTGTTTGAACTTGTTATCAGTATAAAAGACACCTGTCCACAACCTCAAACAGTCACACTCCAAACTCCACTATGGCTAAGACCAACGAGCTGTCAAAGGACACCAGAAACAAAATTGTAGACCTGCACCAGGCTGGGAAGACTGAATCTGCAATAGGTAAGCAGCTTGGTTTGACCACTGATAATCTCCCTCTATCTGGGGCTCCACGCAAGATCTCACCCCGTGGGGTCAAAATGATCACAAGAACGGTGAGCAAAAATCCCAGAACCACACGACCAAAGTAAAGCCTACCATCAGTAACACACTACGCCGCTAGGGACTCAAATCCTGCAGTGCCAGACGTGTGCCCCTGCTTAAGCCAGTACATGTCCAGGCCCGTCTGAAGTTTGCTAGAGAGCATTTGGATGATCCAGAAGACGATTGGGAGAATGTCATATGGTCAGATGAAACCAAAATAGAACTTTTTGGTAAAAACTCAACTCGTCGTGTTTGGAGGACAAAGAATGCTGAGTTGCATCCAAAGAACACCATACCTACTGTGAAGCATGGGGGTGGAAACATCATGCTTTGGGGCTGTTTTTCTGCAAAGGGACCAGGACGACTGATCCGTGTAAAGGAAAGAATGAATGGGGCCATGTATCGTGAGATTTTGAGTGAAAACCTCCTTCCATCAGCAAGGGCATTGAAGATGAAATGTGGCTGGGTGTTTCAGCATGGCAATGATCCCAAACACACCGCCCGGGCAACGAAGGAGTGGCTTCGTAAGAAGCATTTCAAGGTCCTGGAGTGGCCTAGCCAGTCTCCAGATGTCAACCCCATAGAAAATCTTTGGAGGGAGTTGAAAGTCTGTGTTGCCCAAAAAACAGCCCGAAAACATCACTGCTCTAGAGGAGATCTGCATGGAGGAATGGGACAAAATACCAGCAACAGTGTGTGAAAACCTTGTGAAGACTTATAGAAAATGTTTGACCTCTGTCATTGCCAACAAAGGGTATATAACAAAGTATTGAGATAAAAATGAAAATTACAGGCCTCTCTCATCTTTTTAACTGGGAGAACTTGCACAATTGGTGGCTGACTAAATACTTTTTTGCCCCACTGTACACTGAGTGTACAAAACATTATGACCACCATGACATAGACTGACCAGGTGAGTCCAGGTGAAAGCTATGATCTCTTATTTATGTAGGTGACAGGTATCCTAGTGGTTAAGGTAGCTACGGTTGGGCAAGAAAGGTTGCTGGTTCAAATCCCCGAGTTCACAAGGTGATAAATATGTCGATGTTCTCTTGAGCAAGGCACCTAACCCTAACTGCTCCTGTAAGTGGCTCTGGATAAGAGCGTTTTTTCTAAATAGAAAATGTCACTTCCAAATCCACTTCCATCAGTGTAGATGAAGGGGAGGAGACGGGTTAAAGAAGGATTTTTAAACCTTGAGGCAATTGAGACATGGATTGTGTATGTGCGCCATTCAGAGGGTGAATGGGTAAGAAAGAAGATTGAAGTGCCTTTGAGCAGGGAATGGTGCCAGGCGCACAGGAGGTTGGTGGCACCTTAATTGGGGAGGACGGGCTCATGGTCATGGCTGGAGCGGCATCAGTGGACTGGTATCAAACACATGGTCTCCATTTGCTCCGTTCCAGCCATTATTATGAACCTTTATCTCCTCAGTAGCCTCCACTGGGTTTTTCACGCTCAATCGTTTCCCGTGTGTATCAAGAATGGTCCACCACCCAAAGGAGAACCAGCCAATGTAACACAACTGTGGGAAGCATTGGACTCAACATGGGCCAGCATGAAGAGCTTTTTTTGTCTTAAAGGGGAAATGTTGCATTTGTTGGCAGTAGGCAGAGGGTGGCATAATGTGTCTGATTCTCTGTAGTAATGGTACGGGAATAATAATGTATTTTATTTTGCAAAGTAGTTTCTTGCATCAAACAAACTCACAACATTCTCAGTCACCTCCTTGTCTGTGTGATAAAGGTTATTGTCAAGCCCTGCATGTTTTTTTACTTCTTTTCATCTAATGGAATGTAGCCTACATTGAACACCACACATTGTCTGTTACTGTAGACTGAATGATAGAACAGCTATTTGCATGTTAAAATGTTATGGGATGCACTTTCTCCACTGTTTTTAATGGTAGGTGACTCTGGTAGGCCTACATTATGATAGTAGCCACAGTAGCCTACCTGACTGCTGTTAAAACTAACATCAAGCGGGTACAGCCTCAGTGCTCAAAGTAAACGTTCACTTGAAGTTGCACAGACTTTTCACAATGTTCAATTTTGCGCTCAGCAGGGAGCGTCTGTTTTTAGTTGTGTGCTGAGTGGTGTGTGTTTCTCCTTTACAGAGGAGGGATGGTCAGCGGGGTTCAGACAACATGTCAGCCAAGTCTTCGGACAGTGATGTAAGCGACGTGTCCGCTGTGTCGAGAACCAGTAGTGCCTCTCGGTTCAGCAGCACGAGCTACATGTCTGTCCAATCAGAACGGCCGCGAGGAAAGCAGAAGATCAGGTAGGAAGCAGCAACACACCAAGGGGAGACAGAAGCCCTAGGTCCAATACCTCTGCCTTGCCAGGGATGGGCAAACCCCAAAGGCTGTGAACCTTTCTTTCAACTAAAGTTGCCAAGTCCAGACATTTTCCACAATGAAAATAGTTTTCACTTGGTTTCTTAACTTTAGAGGGAAATGCACAGCTAGCATTGTGCTATTTCCCACCATCCAGTGAGTTCCGGTTTGGCTCTGCCTAGGTGAAAATGGAGCTAAATGTTTGAACTCTACTGCTTCCGGTTGGGGTTTGCTCGTAACTGGTAACTCATACTAGTGTGAAACGATGCTGTATGGTTTGTCTCGTGTTGAAACATAACTGAAACAGATATGCATGTTTTTTTGCTGTTTTATGTATGCTCCATTTTTTTCTCATTGTTGACCTTATTTCTGCAGTTTGGTTTCACATACCTTTCTTTCGTTTCCTTTCTGCTTTGCATGCGCCTCGTTTGCGCTTCTGTTACGTCCTCATCTATTCCGAATCAAGGAACCAATCACGGGAAGGGGATGAACATTTGGGCGAGGTGCTGGAGGAAGAGGAAGTTGGGCGAGAGGAAGTGGGGGGGGGAGCGGGGGGTACACATAGAGGGCAGGGTAAACAGAGGGAAGGGGAGGAGGAGGCTAAAAAGGAAGGAGGTGAGAGGAGGACCACTGTAGTCACACAGAAGTCACAGGAGGAGGAGGATGAAGAGGAAATGCTGCGGAGGAGGTTCTCAGAGACTGACCTCAGGTAACTAGTTAACTAGTTCACCAGTCTGACCTCAATCTAACCTCAATCCAACCTCCGGTCAAACCTAACCTGACCTCAATCTAACCTCAATCCAACCTCCGGTCAAACCTAACCTGATCTCAATCTAACCTCAATCCAACCTCAGGTCAAACCTAACCTGACCTCAATCTAACCTCAATCCAACCACAGGTCCAACCTAACCTGACCTCAATCTAACCTCAATCCAACCTCAGGTCCAACCTAACCTGACCTCAATCTAACCTCAATCCAACCTCAGGTCAAACCTAACCTGACCTCAATCTAACCTCAATCCAACCTCAGGTCAAACCTAACCTGACCTCGATCTAACCTCAATCCAACCACAGGTCAAACCTAACCTGACCTCAATTTAACCTCAATCCAACCTCAGGTCAAACCTAACCTGACCTCAATCTAACCTCAATCCAACCACAGGTCAAACCTAACCTGACCTCAATCTAACCTCAATCCAACCTCAGGTCAAACCTGACCTCAAACAAACCTCAATCCCTCAATCTAACATGAATCTTACATCAATCCATTATTTATGTTATTATTTATGTGGAATGCCAGTTATCATGTTCCCATAATGTTTTACATGATACATTTATATTACATTTATATTACAGACATGACAGTTGTTTTGTTTCAACAGGGAGGATAGTCCTCATAACAGAGGCTGTTAAAATATGTCAAGATTAGAACAAATAGATTTGGAACCCTGTGAGTTCTTCTCAGCAGTAGGCCAACAGATTAGTTTAGCTGTCTAATAAGATGTAATCAGTGTTACATTGCATTCACAGCAGGAACTAAGAGCTTCTTGCAAACAGACTCTATTTTTAGTCCGGTTTTGAAAAAACACATCAAGCTAAATGCTCAGATCTTATTAAGTAAAGTGCTACCGATGTGGACACACACACAAAGTTATGTTACACAAGGCTGTAGTCAGTCAGTTGCTAAATCACTTGTTTGTCTGTACCTCTCAGTGTTTGGCCAGTATGATGTCCTTTTCCTTGCCTGTGGCTGGCTCTATGTGCTTGTAAACCCAGCTGACCCTGACCCCCTGACCCCATAACCCAGTCCACAACTACTGTTGTCCTCTGGCCTTCAACTACAACTCTCTTCAACTTTCTTCAACTCTCTTCAACCCTGGCTGTTAATGCTTTCAGCTGCTCTCTTTGTAATCACTTTGAATGTCTGTGCAGTACCTCGTACGATCACTGAAAACCCGTGAGGTTGATGGTAATAGTAATGTTCTGGGTAGAGGTACAGTAAAAGCCTGTGTTGCCGCTTCAAACTAGTACTCCAGTGACACAGCATCAGAGAGCATGGACTGGATAATGAGTCTCTTTGTGAATGACAAGACAGAGAGCATGGACTGGATAAGAAGTCTCTTTGTAAATGAAAAGACAGAGAGCATGGACTGGATAAGGAGTCTCTTTGTAAATGAAAAGACAGAGAGCATGGACTGGATAAGGAGTCTCTTTGTAAATGAAAAGACAGAGAGCATGGACTGGATAAGGAGTCTCTTTGTAAATGAAAAGACAGAGAGCATGGACTGGATAAGGAGTCTCTTTGTAAATGAAAAGACAGAGAGCATGGACTGGATAAGGAGTCTCTTTGTAAATGAAAAGACAGAGAGCATGGACTGGATAAGGAGTCTCTTTGTAAATGAAAAGACAGAGAGCATGGACTGGATAAGAAGTCTCTTTGTAAATGAAAAGACAGAGAGCATGGACTGGATAAGGAGTCTCTTTGTAAATGAAAAGACAGAGAGCATGGACTGGATAAGGAGTCTCTTTGTAAATGTCTCTTTGTAAATGAAAAGACAGAGAGCATGGACTGGATAAGGAGTCTCTTTGTAAATGAAAAGACAGAGAGCATGGACTGGATAAGGAGTCTCTTTGTAAATGAAAAGACAGAGAGCATGGACTGGATAAGGAGTCTCTTTGTAAATGAATGAAAAGACAAATGAAAAGACAGCATGGACTGGATAAGGAGTCTCCTTGTAAATGAAAAGACAGAGAGCATGGACTGGATAAGGAGTCTCCTTGTGAATGAAAAGACAGAGAGCATGGACTGGATAAGGAGTCTCCTTGTAAATGAAAAGACAGAGAGCATGGACTGGATAAGGAGTCTCCTTGTGAATGAAAAGACAGAGAGCATGGACTGGATAAGGAGTCTCCTTGTGAATGAAAAGCAGATGGATGGAGAGCTGGAGAGCACAGTGTTCAGATGATGAAGTGTTTTTCCTCATGCTGCTGTGTACCTTTCATTTACTCCGTTATTGTGTGCTACAAGGTAATGCTTTCAACCAGCCTTATTATGGAGATCTTAACAGGGACGCTGAACAGTTCTGTTACACAATACAAGAGATAATCCCAGACAGACAGATAGAGAGACAGAGAGGAGCACAGACAGACAGATAGAGAAACAGAGAGGAGCACAGACAGACAGACAGAGAAACAGAGAGGAGCACAGACAGACAGAGAGACAGAGAGGAGCACAGACAGACAGACAGACAGACAGACAGACAGACAGAGACAGACAGGATCACAGACAGACAGACAGACAGACAGACAGACAGGAAGACAGACAGACAGACAGACAGACAGACAGACAGACAGACAGACAGACAGACAGACAGACAGACAGACAGACAGACAGACAGCAGACAGACAGACAGACAGACAGACAGAGAGGAGCACAGACAGACAGACAGACAGACAGAGACAGAGAGGAGCACAGACAGAGACAGACAGACAGACAGACAGACAGACAGACACTATTTGAGTGGCTTTTCCACTCGATTGGCTTAACAATGTGATAAATAAGAGGTGAGATGAACAAGGCTAACTTAGAGTACTACATGGACAGTTTTCTAATAGAATGAATGATGTTCACATTTGGCAATACAAGGGCATTGTATAGAAACCCAAACCTCTTCAATAACTCAATAAGGATAGTGAATAGCTACAGTGGCCATCGATTGCTCAGGGACATACAATACAGGCATCATTCTCAGTTTTTCATTTTTATTTTTTATACCTTTACTTAACTAGGTAGACCAGTTGAGAACAAGTTCTCATTTACAACTGCAACCTGGCCAAGATAAAGCAAAGCAGTGTGACAAAAACAACACAGAGTTACACATGGGATAAACAAACATACAGTCAATAACACAATAGAAAATCTATATACAGTGTGTGCAAATGAAGTAAGATTATGGAGGTAAGGCAATAAATAGAGGCGAGATAATTACAATTTAGCAATTAAACACTGGAGTGATAGATGTGCAGATGATGATGTGCAAGTAGAGATACTGGGTGCAAAAGAGCAAAAAAACAATATGGAGATGAGGTGGGGATACGGGTACAGTGATCGGTAAGCTTGGAGGGTTTTGTGCTGGGAAACGGTTATTATGTTCATAGTCTTCACAATCCAATCTCAAGATCAGTGTTACATGTCTCCTCTCAGTTCAGTTGATGTGTTAATGATTTGCAGCAAGGAGATAAAGATAACCTTTTTACCACACGCATGTAATCACATGACAAAAGAGATACATAAATGGAGGTTTATTGTAAAGTGTATAATACAACACAAGCTCTTTTGTGACGCGCTTTGCACCAATGCATGCACACACAAACACACACAGACACACCTGAACTAAGCTAAGGGGACTAGACGGTTGCCAGGGGTGTCCAGGAAGTGAACTAAGCTAAGGGGACTAGACAGTTGCCAGGGGTGTCCAGGAAGTGAACTAAGCTAAGGGGACTAGACGGTTGCCAGGGGTGTCCAGGAAGTGAACTAAGCTAAGGGGACTAAACGGTTGCCAGGGGTGTCCAGGAAGTGAACTAAGCTAAGGGGACAAGACGGTTGCCAGGGGTGTCCAGGAAGTGAACTAAGCTAAGGGGACTAAACGGTTGCCAGGGGTGTCCAGGAAGTGAACTAAGCTAAGGGGACTAAACGGCTGCCAGGGGTGTCCAGGAAGTGAACTAAGCTAAGGGGACTAAACGGTTGCCAGGGGTGTCCAGGAAGTTAGGAGCTTTCCATCAGTACATTTAAATACACACACCTCCTTCTTCTCCATTTAATCCATTACTGTTACCTTGCTAACTGCTCATTCTTGTGAGTTAAAGTAAAGACTAATACATTGAAGGACAAATCTGTCTTTAACAATAAGTTAGAGTTGCACCCCCTCGAAGATGGATAAACAACTCTACACTTAAACTCAAGGGAAGCTGTACAGAGAAATGATGAAACAAAGCATATCTCAGTATACCCTGTTCTTATTCCCCATAAGCCTCCCTGAACACCTCAGTCACTCAACGTTGAGACTCAGCCGTCTATCTGTGTCTGTGGCTCATGTAGATAGGAGGAGAGGAGGACGCATGCAAACGCTCTGACCTGGAGCACGGTTTCCATAGAAACCAATTATTTCTGCATCACCTCAGTTTTAGCGCCAGTCTTTCTGCAAGAGTATCTAGATCCCACAGTAGAGGCTGCTGAGGAGGGGAGAGGGGAGAAAGACAAGATTTGTCTTTCCTGAGATGACCATATCTGACATCCATCATTCATCAACCGGTTGTCAAGGTGCCTGTCAGTCACTTTCAGTTCAGTGACTGAAGTTATTTACAGTTATCTTGAATTAGTATTAATCATTTGAAAAGCTGTTTTGAGAAAAAAATGATCCTTTCAATAATATGTTTAAACTTCAGTTCAAGCATTTTCATGCTTTTGTTAAAGTATTTTCGTCTAAATCAAAAATGTGCAGAGGTTGTGCTATTTTTACCTAAGAACAGACCTACATTGAACATGCATTTAAAATGCTGCTCACTGCCTCGAATAGGAGCCAACCAGACTAAATCCTGTTGGCCCGTGAACACACAGAAATACTTGTGCAGCTCTTGTTTTAGCTGAGGGAACATCTTGGCCTAGATGAAAATGAAACACACAGCAACAATCTGCATGACAAGGAAGGAACACAGTGTTGGTTTGTTCAGTTAGCTGGGGTTGAAACCAGTCCCTCCAGTCTCTGGAGAGGCTCAGTGTTCCAAGCTGCCTAGCATTGCGGACAGACCCTGACACAAGACTCAGCAATGAGCTAAGGAGGAGGAGGATGTGGGGGTGGGGGAGGAGTGGGGGGAGGGGGAGGAGGAGTGGTAGAAGGCCATCCATAACATTAGATGGGAGATTTTGGTATATTTTTGAGGCAAACTATAGCTCTCATAGACCATCCCCTGAACTGAGGACTCAGATAAACTGCAGCCATGTATAGCCTTGTTGAAGATCTGTCTGTCTGGCATGTAGGATGAAGCCAGGCAATAGAAATGCTGCTTAGGAATCATATTGATCTCACATTAATATTTGACTATGTATAAGAGCAGCCCACAACTTCACTGTTGTCATTTTGTGTCAGTAGATTAAACAACACCACCATAGTAGAGATAAAAAGCACATGTGAAAATGCCAATTAAAACCCACTGCGTTTGTTGCCCTTGAAGTCACTTCTTCAAGGGTTCCGAGGTGCTTTATTGGAGACTAATCCTCTATGTAATCCACGACAGAGCAGCTCTCACTAACACCACTTACTATCATAAACAATGGGCTTTATGAGGTGTGCTTGTAATTTCCATCTGAGCTACTTAACAACCCTTACCCTCCTCTAGTGAGACTTTAGGCAGTGCCAACCATGACCATGCAAAACAACACAGGGTGGCAAAGTTAAACAAGGCGGTATTCCAATAGAGCATTCCAGATTTTAATTTTGAAGAGAAGATTTTCCTCTGATATGTTTTTAGCTAGTTACAATTAGTATTCTATTGCAACAGGTAACTCCTACATTCACCTGTTGGCAAACTCATGAATAATACAAATTCAGAGAGGAGCTGACAGCCTAGGAAGCTTGGATAAATGCTCAGTCATCTCTGCTGAGTTCATGGAAGAAGTGGAGAGAGAATAGTGTAGGCGAGGACTGGCCACATGCATCCACTGAGCTCAATAGAAAATGTTTTCCTGGCACTCTACTGCATTCAGACTGAGATGAATGCGGGTTAGGCCTGAGAACTTTCCAGTAGTATCATGGTGTACTTTGTCAGTATCATAACAGCAGTTACATTTGAAGTCAGAAGTTTACACACACCTTAGCCAAATACATTTAAACTCAGTTTTTCACAATTCCTGACATTTAATCCTAGTAAAAATTCCTTGTATTAGGTCTGTTAGGATCACCACTTTATTTTAAGAATGTGAAATGTCAGAATAATAGTAGAGAGAATAATTTATTTCAGCTTTTATTTCTTTCATCACATTCCTAGTGGCTCAGAAGTTTACATACACTCAATTAGTATTTGGAAGCATTGCCTTTAAATTGTTTAACTTGGGTCAAACGTTTTGGGTAGCCTTCCACAAGCTTCCCACAATAAGTTGGGTGAATTTTGACCCATTCCTCCTGACAGAGCTGGTGTAGCGGAGTCAGGTTTGTAGGCCTCCTTGCTCACACACGCCTTTTCAGTTCTGGCCACAAATTTTCTATAGGATTGAGGTCAGGGCTTTGTGATGGCCACTCCAATACCTTGACTTTGTTGTCCTTAAGCCATTTTGCCACAACTTTGGAAGTATGCTTGGGGTCATTGTCCATTTGCAAGACCCATTTGCGACCAAGCTTTAACTTCCTGACTGATGTCTTGAGATGTAGCTTCAATATATCCGCATAACTATCCCACCTCATGATGCCATCTATTTTGTGAAGTTCACCAGTCCCTCCTGCAGCAAAGCACCTCCACAACATGACGCTGCACCCCTGTGCTTCACGGTTGGGATGGTGTTCTTCGGCTTGCAAGCCTCCCACTTTTTCCTCCAAACATAACGATGGTCATTATGGCCAAACAGTTTTATTTTGGTTTCATCAGTCCAGAGGACATTTCTCCAAAAATGTCTTTGTCCCCATGTGCAGTTGCAAACCGTAGTCTGGCTTTTTTATGGCGGTTTTGGAGCAGTGGCATCTTCCTTGCTGAGAGGCCTTTCAGGTTATGTGGATATAGGACTCGTTTTACTGTGGATATAGATACTTTTGTACCTGTTTCCTCCAGCATCTTCACAAGGTCCTTTGCTGTTTTTATGGGATTGATTTACACTTTTCGCACCAAAGTACATTCATCTCTAGGAGACAGAACGCGTCTCCTTCCTGAGCGGTATGACAGCTGTGTGGTCCCATGGTGTTTATACTTGAATACTATTGTTTGTACAGATGAACGTGGTACCTTCAGGCATTTGGAAATTTCTCCCAAGGATGAACCAGACTTGTGGAGGTCTACAATTTTTCTTCTGAGGTCTTGGCTGATTTCTTTTGATTTTCCCATGATGTCAAGCAACGAGGCACTGAGTTTGAAGGTAGGCCTTGAAATACATCCACAGGTACACCTCCAATTGACTCAAATGATGTCAATTAGCCTATCAGAAGCTTCTAAAGCCATGACATCATTTTCTGGAATTTTCCAAGCTGTTTAAAGGCACAGTCAATTTAGTGTATGTAAACTTTTGACCCACTGGAATTGTGATGCAGTGAATTATAAGTTAAATAATCTGTCTGTAAACAATTGTTGGAAAAATTACTTGTGTCATGTACAAAGTAGATGTCCTAACCGACTTGCCAAAACTATAGTTTATTAACAAGAGATTTGTGGAGTGGTTGAAAAACGAGTTTTAATGATTCCAACCTAAGTGTATGTAAACGTCTGACTTCAACTGTATATTGCGAAATGCTTTAAACAGACAATCAACCTTTTGAAGATCAGTGTGTTTCACAGAGTTCCATTCTGACCTTCTGACCTCTCATTGATGATCATGGAGATGAGAGGTGGAGAGAGGAAAAATTATCTCTGTACATGACACCTCTAACTCTGTCATCTCTGTCACACTGGCCCTTCTAATGACTGTGTGTGCCACCTGAGGTCAGACAGAACAGGGCCACCTGCCAAGAGATCACCTGGCTGACCTCCCTGCCAGAGGAGAGCACCAACTCACCTAATGAGTCTATTAGCAAGGTCTCGCTCTCCTTCCTCCCTCTCTACTTTCTCTCTCCTTTCTCTCTCTCTCATTCTCCCTCTCTCCTTTTCTCCCTCTCGCTCTCCTTTATCCCTCTCCTTTCTCCCTCTCTCTCTCTTTTTTCCCTTTCTCTCTTTTTTCCCTCTCTCTCATTTCTCACTATTTCTCTCTCTTTTCTCCCTATCTCTCTCTCCTTTCTCCCTCTCTCTCTCTCTTTTCTTCCTCTCTCGCTCTCCTTTCTCCCTATCTCTCTCTCTTTTCTCCATCTCTCTCTTTTCTCCCACTCTCTCTTTCTCTCTCTCTTTTCTCCCTCTCTCTCTTTTCTCTCTCTCTCTTTTCTCCCTCTCTCCTTTCTCCCCCTCTCTCTATTTTCTCCCCCTCTCTCTCCTTTCTCCCTATCTCTCTCTTTTCTCCCTCTCTCTTTTCTCCCTCTCTCTCTCCTTTCTCCCTCTCTACTTTCTCTCTCTCTCTCCTTTCTCTCTCTCTGGTTCTCTCTCTTTTGTTGTCTCTCTGTCCCTCTCTCTCCTTTCTCTCTCTCTCGTTCTCTCTCTTGTGTTGTCTCTCTCTCTCCTTTCTCCCTATCTCTCTCCTTTCACTCTGTTCTCTCTCTCTCATTCTCCCTCATTGTCTCTTTCTGTCTCTCCCCTCTCTCTCTCTCTCTCTCTCTCTCTCTCTCTCTCTCTCTCTCTCTAAAGATTACACTTACAAAAGTTCCAAAATACATTTCAAATGTTATATTTTGTCAGTATACAGTGTTGTAATGATGTGCAAATAGTTCAACACATCTCTCTCTCTCTTTCCAGTGCTCTTAATAAACTCATGAGTGTGCAGAGACAGGGATCGCTTACTTCTCACTTGCATACCCCTCTCTCCCTCAGAACACTGAGCTAATACAGTGAGCTTATGGGCTGATTGATTTCTGAGGAGCTTTAAGTCTTACATGTGTATTGCTGGCTGATGGAAACTCATAGTTAAACAGAGTAATCCATAGTTAGTGAATTGTAGCATGTATTATAGGTTATTTTTTGTAAATAACTAATGTAGGCTATATGATAGGAGGATAAAATAATCATTTAGATGTACAGTATTCACTGTGCCTCTTTCAGTTCAGTATCTACAGCCGATTAGGATGAACCCAGTGGACGTGTTCAGTTCAGTATCTACAGGCGATTAGGATGAACCCAGTGGACGTGTTCAGTTCAGTATCTACAGGCGATTAGAATGAACCCAGTGGACGTGTTCAGTTCAGTATCTACAGGCGATTAGGATGAACCCAGTGGACGTGTTCAGTTCAGTATCTACAGGCGATTAGAATGAACCCAGTGGACGTGTTCAGTTCAGTATCTACAGGCGATTAGGATGAACCCAGTGGACGTGTTCAGTTCAGTATCTACAGCCGATTTGGACGAACCCAGTGGACGTGTTCAGTTCAGTATCTACAGTCGATTAAGATGAACCCAGTGGACGTGTTCAGTTCAGTATCTACAGGCGATTAGGATGAACCCAGTGGACGTGTTCAGTTCAGTATCTACAGGCGATTAGGATGAACCCAGTGGACGTGTTCAGTTCAGTATCTACAGCCGATTTGGACGAACCCAGTGGACGTGTTCAGTTCAGTATCTACAGGCGATTAGGATGAACCCAGTGGACGTGTTCAGTATCTACAGCCGATTAGGATGAACCCAGTGGACGTGTTCAGTTCAGTATCTACAGGCGATTAGGATGAACCCAGTGGACGTGTTCAGTTCAGTATCTACAGGCGATTAGGATGAACCTAGTGGACGTGTTCAGTTCAGTATCTACAGGCGATTAGGATGAACCCAGTGGACGTGTTCAGTTCAGTATCTACAGCCGATTAGGATGAACCCAGTGGACGTGTTCAGTTCAGTATCTACAGGCGATTAGGATGAACCCAGTGGACGTGTTCAGTTCAGTATCTACAGGCGATTTGGATGAACCCAGTGGACGTGTTCAGTTCATACAGAAGCAGAAACATCCCTTCACTGAGTGAGGATACACGAGCCCTATATAACCACCTTCAGAGCAAGTACGGGAAGTAGCCTATGGAACAGCTTCCTACTGAATAGAGAACTAAATACCACAGACGTGAATGGTAGAGATCCTATTGACTTTTCTTAAAATCGTCTGGATGAGACAATTGTGCGTTATAGGTCAGCCGCAGTTTTAGACGGCTCCTGTCCTCTGGCGGCTCTTTACCACGTATTTATACTCCCTTATACTCATTAGGACTTGAAACCCATGGCACGGGGTATCATTTGTCTCTCAAACTTTAAACCCAGGACTGTGAGCCAAAATGAGACCTTCATTTCGACACCTATTTCCTTTCAAGCAGACAAAGAACATTTATTTTTTGGAATAATTTCTCACCCGTATTGTAAGCGTGCTCATGAATCAGGGTCAAACTTCACATCTTTTCTTTGATCAATTGAATCCTGAGGAGAATAAATAAGAACAGATGGCCAGTCAGAATGAATAGCTCATCTGAAGCCGGGGATAAAAAGTAGAAAGACCAGAATTTAGAGCTTTAGAATTAAGATGTCTTATTTCTTAAAAAGGTGAAGGATATTTCGTTGTTCAAACAATATGACTGTTTCATTTTAGATGGTTAGGAACAAGGTGTCACAGGCTTTTACTGTACCTCTCTGCATGTTAGTTGAATTCACTTTTCATTTTTGACTGTTTTGTATATGTACTCATTTGACAATGATCACAAAAGCAGTAAAGCAGCCATATTAATGTATCAATCAGCCAGCTACCCATCCAGTGCATGACCCATCTGTGGGAAGTTTAGCCAGAGGACCTTGAGCCCTGTCTCTAAACCTATTCCCTAAGTCCTAGACTACTGTAGCTGAGCCCTGTCTCTAAACCTATTCCCTAAATCCTAGACTACTGTAGCTGAGCCCTGTCTCTAAACCTATTCCCTAAGTCCTAGACTACTGTAGCTGAGCCCTGTCTCTAAACCTATTCCCTAAGTCCTAGACTACTGTACCTGAGCCCTGTCTCTAAACCTATTCCCTAAGTCCTAGACTACTGTAGCTGAGCCCTGTCTCTAAACCTATTCCCTAAGTCCTAGACTACTGTAGCTGAGCCCTGTCTCTAAACCTATTCCCTAAGTCCTAGACTACTGTAGCTGAATCCTGTCCTTGTCTCCTCTCGTCCTCTGTCTCCTCCCCGGTCTCGTTTTCTCATCTCCCCTGTCTCCCATGTCTCCTCTGTCTCCTCTTCTCTCCTCCTCTGTCTCCACCCCTGTCTCCTATGCCTCTTCTCTTCCTCTCTTACCTCCTGTCCTCTACCTCCTCTTCCTCTTCCTCTCCTCCCCCTCTCCTCTATCCTGTCTGTCCTGGCCTGCCCCTGTAATGGTGGTGCGTGGCTGACAGTGACTTTACGTCCAAAATGAAAAACAGGCAGTTGGGCACGTCGTCAGGGAGTATGAACATGACCAAGAGCACAAGCATCGGTGGAGACATGTGCAACCTGGAGAAGACGGACGGCAGCCAATCGGACACGGGCGTAGGCATGGTAGGCGGGGACGGGGACGGGGACAAGAAGAGACGCTCCAGTATTGGTGCCAAAATGGCGGCAGTGGTTGGCCTCTCGCGGAAAAGCAGGAGTACCTCTCAGCTCAGCCAAACAGGTAGGCGTGCCTGAGTCACTTGGGATATATATGCCTCTGTCCTTCCCTCTGTTCTCTGATGTACTACGACACTGTCTGTGTGTCATGTCTTTCTGCCCCTCTCTCTTTCCATGCATGTCATGTGATACCTCAGTTCTTTCCTTTTCCTCCAGTTTGCATATCTTTCTGTCTGCAGGAGTTCTGGATCCAGAGCTAGAAGGATGTCTAGGATGGCATGAATGTGTTTTATCCTCGTCATTTCTCTCTTCCTCCTAGACGATGACAATCCTACTGTAGAGACACTTTCCTTCCTGTCTTGAAACCCTTTCTTATGATTATTGTTCTTTGCAGGAACAAGGCTGTACAAGAACACAACATGCAGACCATCGCAATGGATTGTTAATGATGTGTACGTGATAATGGTTCTCATGTGTTTTCGTATTCCTTTTGTTGTTTTTCGATACTGTAGTTTTGCCGTTCCATTTATGTTTCACAAGGCAGAGAGGAGGCCTCAGCTACATACTTTCTCTTTCTGTTCTCAGTCACGTTTTGAAGATGCTCTATACTCTAAGGGCCTCAGTATCACGTAGCACTCTGGGTCTATTCATAGACTGACTGGTGGAGACGCAGCCGGTGGGAGAGAAACATTTTACATTTGATTTCATTTGTGTCACAATGTTTGTCATGAATACTCAAAGGAGAACCTCTTGTCATAGGTGTATCAGAACAGTATGAACTGATTATCGAGAGAGAGAGAGAGAGAGAGAAAGAGAGAGAGAGAGAGAAAGCAATAGAGAGCAAGAGAGAGAACGATAGCGAGGAAGAGAGAGATAATGATGAAAACAGTCAAACCACCTAGCACTGTGAGGCTAGAGGGTAACACATTGTTGTAGCCTCTCATTTAAAAAAACTAGGCCAATTGAATGTACTCCTCCTGAAGGAAAGGACTGGTAAAGGCCATTATTGCTGTGATTTACACCAATAGATGACCTGAAAATATCATACGTTATTTTCATAACACGTTCCTCAGTTAATATCACACAAAGCAAAGCCCACCAACATAATGTTGGTTATTTTTACATGGACTTGTGTTATTTCGAGAGAGTGGAACTTGAATGTGACAATAAAAAGTGCTGCAGGCAGGCAGGTGGCTGGCTGGGTTGTCTTGGTCACGGGTTGTCCCTGATTGAGTTCTGGTCCATCTGTAGGAAGGTCAGCTTCAATCATACCCAAGGTCCTGAGAGGTGACGCACTGCTGTCTCAAGAGGTCACTTGTTCACACCTTAAATGGCCTTTGTTTTGTCATCCAAACTGGTGTCCCAAATTGCGCCCTATTCACTATATGCTGGTCAAAAGTAGTGCACGATGGAGGGAGTAGGGTGCCATTTGGGACGCAGACCCGGTCCCGGTCTTGGATGATTATGGTCAATGATCACTCCTCCCTTCTTCATCAGTCGTGTCCACTGAGGGTTGAACGTAAAGGGAGGTGCGGAATGATTGTGTGTGTGTGTGTGCGTTACTCACGTGGCGCTGCCTTACCCCTCCAACCCATGATTTGACAGGCACATGACATGACAGTCTTATCTCTTTGTAGTTTTAGTCATTCCTTATTTCACCACAGCACAGCATTCTGTAATGGCTTCACCACAGCACATCATTCTGTCGGAGTGGCACCACAGCCCTGTCAGTATAACCTCTCTCCTCCTTCGCCCCTTTTTGACTCGTGACTGAAGTGAGCTTCTGAAGTTCTTTGAGTGACTGATTTTGTCACGAATTGGACAATATTCCTGATAGGGTCTCTACATAGCACATCGTCATGTCTTTATCTGTAAGACACTTGTCTCTTCCCATTTCTAACCCCATCCATGATGTGGTTGTATAAGAAATTAGTCTCAATGGTTATTTCACAAAAGGCAAGTACACAACTTCTCTGGAAATGAATGAGCACATGACAGAATGATGTGCTGTGGTGAAACCATGACAGAAGGGTGTGCTGTGGTGAAACCATGACAGAAGGGTGTGCTGTGGTGCCACTCTGACAGAATGATGTGCTGTGGTGAAACCATGACAGAATGATGTGCTGTGGTGAAACCATGACAGAAGGGTGTGCTGTGGTGAAACCATGACAGAATGATGTGCTGTGGTGCCACTCTGACAGAATGATGTGCTGTGGTGAAACCATGACAGAATGATGTGCTGTGGTGAAACCATGACAGAAGGGTGTGCTGTGGTGAAACCATGACAGAATGATGTGCTGGGGTGCCACTCTGACAGAATGATGTGCTGTGGTGAAACCATGACAGAATGATGTGCTGTGGTGAAATCATGACAGAATGATGTGCTGTGGTGAAACCATGACAGAATGATGTGCTGTGGTGCCACTCTGACAGAATGATGTGCTGTGGTGAAACCATGACAGAATGCAAAAGCTATGATTGTGTTTATATCAAAAGGAAATATATATAAAAGCAACATGCAACAATTTCATTGATTTTACTGAGTTACAGTTCATATGAGGGAATCTCAATTGAAAAAATTAATGAGGCCCTAATCAATGGATTTCATATGACTGGGCAGGGGCGCAGCCATGGGTGGTCCTGGGAGGGCATAGGCCCACCCACTTGGGAGCCAGGTTTGTAGGCCTCCTTGCTCGCACACGCTTTTTCAGTTCTGCCCACAAATCTTCTATAGGATTCAGGTCAGGACTTTGTGATGGCCACTCCAATACCTTGACTTTGTTGTCCTTAAGCCATTTTGCCACAACTTTGGAAGTATGCTTGGGGTCATTGTCCATTTGGAAGACCCATTCGTGACCAAGTTTTAACTTCCTGACTGATGTCTTGAGATGTTGCTTCAATATATCCATATACTTTTCCACCCTCATGATGCCATCTATTTTGTGAAGTGCACCAGTCCCTCCTGCAGAAAAGCACCCCCACAACATGATGCTGCCACCCCCGTGCTTCACGGTTGGGATGGTGGTCTTCGGTTTGCAAGCCTCCCCCTTTTCCCTCCAAACATAATGATGGTCGTTGTTTCATCAGACCAGAGGACATTTCTCCAAAAAGTACAATCTTTATCCCTATGTGCAGTTGCAAACCGTAGTCTGGCTTTTTTATGGAGGTTTTGGAGCAGTGGTTTCTTCCTTGCTGAGTGGCCTTTCAGGTTATGTCGATATAGGACTCGTTTTACTGTGCATCCCTCCAGCATCTTCACACGGTCTTTTGCTGTTGTTCTGGGATTGATTTGCACTTTTCTCACCAAAGTATGTTCATCTCTAGGAGGCAGAACACGTCTCCTTCTTGAGCGGTATGACGGCTGTGTGGTCCCATGGTGTTTATACTTGTGTACTATTGTTTGTACAGTTGAACGTGGTACCTTCAGGCATTTGGAAATTTCTCCCAAGGATGAACCAGGCTTGTGGAGGTCTACAATTTTTCTTCTGAGGTCTTGGCTGATTTATTTTGACTTTCCTATGATGTCAAGCAACGAGGCACTGAGTTTGAAGGTAGGCCTTGAAATGCACCCACAGGTACACCTCCAATTGACTCAAATGATGTCAATTAGCCTATCAGAAGCTTCTAAAGCCATGACATCATTTTCTGGAATTTTCCAAGCTGTTTAAAGGCACAGTCAATTTAGTATATGTAAACTTCTGACCCACTGGAATTCTGATACAGTGAATTATAAGTGAAATAATCTGTCTGTAAACAATTGTTGGAAAAATGACTTGTGTCATGTACAAAGTACGTCCTAACCAACTTGCCAAAACGAGTTTGTTAACAAGAAATTTGTCAGGGTCCAACCTAAGTGTATGTAAACGTCCGACTTCAACTGTATATATACAGTATACAGTGGGGAGAACATGTATTTGATACACTGACGATTTTGCAGGTTTTCCTACTTACAAAGCGTGTAGAGCTCTGTAATTTTTATTATAGGTACACTTCAACTGTGAGAGACAGAATCTAAAACAAAAATCCAGAAAATCACATTGTATGATTTTTAAGTAATTAATTTGCATTGACATAAGAATTTACCATCACCTACCAACCAGTAAGAATTCTGGCTCTCACAGACCTGTTAGTTTTTCTTTAAGAAGCCCTCCTGTTCTCCACTCATTACCTGTATTAACTGCACCTGTTTGAACTCGTTACTTTTTGGTCTAAACTCCACTCGCTATGTTAGGAAGAAGAAGAAGGATGAGTACAACCCCAGGAACACCATTCCAACCGTGAAGTATTGGGGGTGGAAACATAATTCGTTGGGGATGCTTTTCTGTAAAGGGGACAGGACGACTGCACCGTATTGAGGGGAGGATGGATGGGGCCATGTATCGCGAGATCTTGGCCAACAACCTCCTTCCCTCAGTAAGAGCATTGAAGATGGGTCGTGGCTAGGTCTTCCACCATGACAACGACCCGAAACACACAGCCAGGGCAACTAAGGAGTGGCTCCGTAAGAAGCATCTCAAGATCCTGGAGTGGCCTAGCCAGTCTCCAGACCTGAACCCAATTGAAAATCTTTGGAGGGAGCTGAAAGTCCGTATTGCCCAGCAACAGCCCTGAAACCTGAAGGATCTGGAGAAAGTCTGTATGGTGGAGTGGGCCGAAATCCCTGCTGCAGTATTTGCAAAGCTGGTCAAGAACTACAGGAAATGTATGATCTCTGTAATTGCAAACAAAGGTTTCTGTACCAAATATTAAGTTCTGCTTTTCTGATGTATCAAATACTTATGTCATGCAATAAAATGCTAATTAATTACTTAAAATTCATACAATGTGATTTTCTGGATTTTTGTTTCAGATTCCGTCTCTCACAGTTGAAGTGTACCTATGATAAAAATGACAGACCTTTACATGCTTTGTAAGTAGGAAAACCTGCAAAATCGGCAGTGTATCAAATACTTGTTCTCCCCACTGTATGTATATATATATATATATATATATAATATTGTCATGTTTTTGTACAAGTCAGGCAGGCCTATCCATGTCAAGATTTTGCTGCAAAATACACACACACACACACACACACACACACACACACACACACACAGACACATCCCCCTTCAGCTTGAATCTTAAGAGCATATCAATATTTCACTCAATGCTTTTAGGTGCATCAGCGTGAGTATGTCTGTGTGTCCGACTCTCAAATCTTTGTCCTGGTTCTGAACCAACCAATGGATGGAGACAGCCATGTTGTCCCCCTGCAATGTACTCTCTCTCTCTCTCTTTGGCCTACTTTGTTGTTGATTTACCCAGAGGCCCTGACCGCCGACTTAAGGGGCGCATTCAAAGGATGGATGGATTTAAGAGGTTATTGTAGATGTTCTCTCTGTAGCCATGTGGATGGGATTGGAGCAGGTTGGCCACACAGAGTCTGACTGACAGACACGTACAGGGGTTGTTCCCAAGTGTGCATCAAGAGGTCATGTGCAAAGAAACATGCACACACACGCACACACACTTTGTTCCTTTTATTCGAAGACGATGGTATTTGTTCTTACTTAAAATAGCACCGTGTAACAGATGTGAAGTTCTCGTGTTGACGTTTGGATATTTCTGCTGAAGGGACTGTCTTACTGTACCAGGCATGTAATGTATTGACCTTGTTATTCGCTATTCTGCCGTGTTAATTCAAGGTTACCATAAGGTTGAGGGATAAATGTGGATTATAGAAGTTTGTTAGCTTGAACATAATGGTGTAATTAATCTTGTTGTGATAGCTGCTTCATAGGGCTGAGGTTTTTCTGCATGTGTGTGCGTGCACGTGTGTGTGTGTGCATACACTTGTGGGCACTTGTGTGTGTACACATGTGGGCATGTGTGCGTGTATGTGTCAGCGTGGCGTTACTCATGACCAAGCTGAAACACAGAGTTGATGTGTAAAGTTTGATTGTTTCAGACTTCATTCAGCAGTCTGGTAATTACACTCTAGCCTTGGTGGAGAAGACTCTAAATCCCTATACATCCTCCTCCCCCAAAACTGCTGTTATCAAATCTGCCTCAGCAGAAAAAAACACACTTTAGTGCCTCAAATTCTGCAAGCCATTGGAAAATGTGTTGCTGTGTCTATTGCCTTATGCAATGTTTCAAACGTACCGATATTGTAACTAATTAAATGTGATGTGTTCAAATAGGACAGGTAGGGTAATAAACATGATGTCCTAAAATTCCCCAATCTGTCATATTTACTATCTCAGCATTTTTCTAGGCAAGTTGTCATCAAACATTGTGCTGATAAAGATAGTTACAGTTACAGAATTGTGTTGCAATCTTGTGACCTCAACGACACTTCAGTTAAGCTGCTTCAGGAGATGATTAATATGCATTCTGGCTCAGAATCATCTGCATGTTGCTATTGTACTTTCTTCAGGTCATGTGCGAGAGCAACATTGCAAGATTATGTTATAATGCTGAAATTGCATCAAATGGTTGTTTTATGCAACAGAATAGAGGGTTCTTATAACTCTATTGTGTCTGTGTGAACTGAAAGTGGGCCTCTGGGAGATTTAACACTGACAGGAGATGTCTTTGGGTGATACCGCATTCCAGAGCATGAGTTAATGTTTCTGTACTGGGGTACCAGGGGGAGATGGCTCCAGTATGGAGTTGGGGGGCCAGACCCTGATCTCTACATAATGAGGACTGTTGTTACAGCAGATACTGTCTGCTGTGAATTATAAGCATCTTTCATACAAATCTTAACCTTGTGACCCATTCCATACATCTGTTGTTTGTCGTGTAGACTGAAGGAGGATGGACTTTGCTAGAAAATGCTGTGGCTCCAACCAGCTGGTTGAGTTCTCAGTGATCACCTCCAGGGGTGATTACGGACCAGCTCCATTACTGCAATAATTAAATAATAATTGTTTGATTGTTTTGAAGAAATCTAAGTCTCTCCTTTTGATTACAATAATTCCACCACACAGGTCAGATTGTAAGACATCTATTATACATGTATGATTGAACTAGTCCGTATTGTCTTGCAGCACAAATAGTAGTATTGTCCCAAGCCCTCCCTGGGTTGTCTCTCTGTGCTGTTCTGTTAACACTCTGAGTCCTGATAAAGTCTGTCTGGGAAGTAGCAGAGCCTTTCTCCAGTCTGAATTTACTGATGGTTCAGTTGGTGTTCAGGTAGAGCTGACATGCCAGAGATTTTATATCTCATTCTTTTGGAGAAGCATTAGAGAGAAAGAGACACACAGATGTAGTCCAAAATGCATTGTGTACATACCAGCCTCACCACTTATAGATTGTAACGTAGATATGGTGTTCTACTGTCCCTCGACTAAGTGTCTGTTCTAGGCTGTAAAATAGCTGAACGTTGAGCTTATTGAGTCCAGAGGAGGGTAATTCATCTTCTTCTAATCTGGGTTGCAGTCTTTACACACACACACACACACACACACACACACACACACACACACACACACACACACACACACACACACACACACACACACACACATACACACACACACTCAAATACCACACACACAAACACCACCTCCTTTTAGAGCTGGTTCCAAATTCATCTCAGAGGAGACCAGACACATAGTGTTGGATGATGCATGGAGCATCTCTGCTCCCATGTAGCCTACACTACACTGTGGCTGCTGCTATAAAGGCTGTTGCTATAACGGCTGCTGCTATAACGACTGCTGCTATAACGACTGCTGCTATAACGCTGCTATAACGACTGCTGCTTTAACGGCTGCTGCTATAACGACTGCTGCTATAACGACTGCTGCTATAAAGGCTGCTGCTATAATGCTGCTATAACGACTGCTGCTATAAAGGCTGCTGCTATAATGCTGCTATAACGACTGCTGCTATAAAGGCTGCTGCTATAACGGCTGCTGCTATAACGACTGCTGCTATAACGACTGCTGCTATAACGGCTGCTGCTATAACGACTACTGCTATAACGACTGCTGCTATAACGACGGCTGCTGTTAACGGCTGCAGCTATAACGGCTGCTGCTATAACGCTGCTATAACGGCTGCAGCTATAACGACTGCTGCTATAACGGCTGCTGCTATAAAGGCTGCTGCTATAAAGGCTGCTGCTATAAAGGCTGCTGGTATAATGCTGCTATAACGACTGCTGCTATAACGACTGCTGCTATAACGGCTGCTGCTATAACGGCTGCAGCTATAAAGGCTGCTGCCATAACGGCTGCTGCTATAACGGCTGCTGCTATAACGGCTGCTGCTATAACGGCTGCTGCTATAACGGCTGCTGCTGCTATAACGACTACTGCTATAACGACTACTGCTATAACGGCTGCTGCTAACGGCTGCTGCTATAACGGCTGCTGCTATAACGGCTGCTGCTATAACGGCTGCTGCTATAACGGCTGCTGCTATAACGACTACTGCTATAACGACTGCTGCTATAACGACTGCTGATATAACGGCTGCTGTTATGACGGCTGCTGCTATAACGGCTGCTGCTATAACGACTACTGCTATAATGCTGCTATAACGACTGCTGCTATAACGACTGCTGATATAACGGCTGCTGCTATAATGCTGCTATAACGGCTGCTGCTATAACGGCTGCTGCTATAACGCTGCTATAACGGCTGCTGCTATAACGACTGCTGCTATAATGACTGCTGCTATAAAGACTGCTGCTATAACGGCTGCTGCTATAACGGCTGCTGCTATAATGACTGCTGCTATAACGAGCTATAACTGCTGCTATAACGCTGCTATAACGGCTGCTGCTATAACGACTGCTGCTATTACGACTGCTGCTAAAACGGCTGCTGCTATAACGGCTGCTGCTATAACGACTGCTGCTATTACGACTGCTGCTAAAACGGCTGCTGCTAAACGGCTGCTGCTATAACGACTGCTGCTATAACGACTGCTGCTATAACGACTGCTGCTATAACGGCTGCTGCTATAACGGCTGCTGCTATAACGGCTGCTGCTGTAACGGCGATTGGTTGA
This sequence comes from Oncorhynchus tshawytscha, assembly GCF_018296145.1. Lineage (NCBI taxonomy): Eukaryota > Metazoa > Chordata > Actinopteri > Salmoniformes > Salmonidae > Oncorhynchus > Oncorhynchus tshawytscha. The sequence goes on along the minus strand of NC_056431.1, from coordinate 14,478,526 downwards.
AGAGCAAGCATTTAGTTTTACTTGAATTTAAGAGCAGTTGGAGGCCACGGAAGGAGTGTTGTATGGCATTGAAGCTCGTCTGGAGGTTTGTTAACACAGTGTCCAAAGAAGGGCCAAAGGTATACAGAACGGTGTCGTCTGCGTAGAGGTGGATCAGAGAATCACCAGCAGCAAGAGCAACATCATTGATATATACAGAGAAAATAGTCGGCCCGAGAATTGAACCCTGTGGCACCCCCATAGAGACTGCCAGAGGTCCGGACAACAGGCCCTCCGATTTGACACACTGATCTCTATCTGAGAAGTAGTTAGTGAACCAGGCGAGGCAATCATTTGAGAAACCAAGGCTATTGAGTCTGCTGATAAGAATGCTGTGATTGACAGAGTCGAAAGCCTTGGCCAGGTTGATGAAGACGGCTGCACAGTAATGTCTCTTATCGATTTCATTTAGGACCTTGAGCGTGGCTGAGGTTCACCGATGAACAGCTCAAAACCAGATTGAATCGCGGAGAAGGTACGGTGGGATTCAAAATGGTCGGTGATCTGTTTGTTAACTTGGGTTTCGAAGAGTTTAGAATGGCAGGGCAGGATGGATTTAGGTCTATAACAGTTTGGGACTAGAGTGTCTCTCCTTTTGAAGAGGGGGATGACCGCGGCAGCTTTCCAATCTTTGGGGATCTCAGACGATACGAAAGAGAGGTTGAACAGGCTAGTAATAGGGGTTACAACAATTGCGGCGGATAATTTTAGAAAGAGAGGGTCCAGATAGTCTAGCCCAGCTGATTTGTAGGGGTCCAGATTTTGCAGCTCTTTCAGAACATCAGCTACCTGGATTTGGGTGAAGGAGAAGCACCCCGCTTGAGCAACTTGCTGCGGGGGGTGCAGAGCTGTTGGCCGGGGGAGGGGTAGCCAGGTGGAAAGCATGGCCAGCCGTAGAAAAATGGTTATTGAAATTCCCGATTATCGTGGATTTATTGGTGGTAACAGTGTTTGATAGCCTCAGGGCAGTGGGCAGGTGAGAGGAGGTGCTCTTATTCTCCATGAACTTTACAGTGTAACAAAACCTTTTGGAATTTGTGCTACAGGATGCACATTTTTGTTTGAAAAAGCTAGCCTTTGCTTTCCTAACTGACTGTGTGTATTGGTTCTATTGGTTGTGTTGGTCAAGGCCAGTCAAGTCTGGAGTGAACCAAGGGCTATATCTTTTCTTAGTTCTACATTTTTTGAATGGGGCCTGCTTATTTAAGATGGTGAAGAAAGCACTTTTAAAGAATAACCAGGCAACCTCTACTGACAGGATACCCGTGCCAGGTCGATTATAAAGGCCTGCTCTCTGAAGTGTTTTAGGGAGCGTTTGACAGTGGTGAGGGTTGGTCGTTTGACTGCGGATCCATTACGGACGCAGGCAATGAGGCAGTGATCGCTGAGATCCTGGTTGAAGACAGCAGAGGTGTATTTAGAGGGCAGGTTGGTCAGGATGATATCTATGAGGGTGCCCGTGTTTACGGATTTAGGTTTGTACCTGGTAGGTTCGTTGATAGTTTGTGTGAGATTGAGGGCATCTAGCTTAGCTTATTTATATGTTAACTCTGGGTTATTCTCATCGTTCTGAATGTGCAGTTTTGCGTTTCTACAAAGACTTTCTACAAAGAAAGGTTTGTATTAGGATCAAATGTTGATGTACCAAACATCTTTCAGAGTGATTATTCACGAGGCAGTGATTCTATCATTGATATTATTTTTGAATGAATAACTTAATGTTGTCTAATGGCACATGGTACAGCAGGTGCTTCATGTGCTTTGCATTGTCCACGATGTTAACTAATGTCTTTGTTTTGACTTTTGTGTAACAAATACATGAATTGAATAAAAACCAAGTTAAATACAATAATGTAGCCATAGTTACAGAAAAATAAGACGGACAAAAAAGCTGTTTTGAGCATGCAGAGAAGGACACGTGTGAGTGAGCTGACTGGGACACCTGTCTTTTGGCTCACGTCTGTCCCATGTGCCCGTCCATGCCTACCGAACCAACATGTCGGCGCATTTATTATGTGTTTTTGTCTCTATCATGTTCTTCCGTCAGTACATTACAGTACTTCTCTTCTTGGTTAAGTGGTGCTACTTAACACTCTTTGTGGTTGTCATGATGATTCCGTTGATTGGAGTTATGGTGCTAGCAACACAAGAGGTTCACCGTGTAGGGAACTCTAGCAAAACGTTGCAAAATGAAAACAAACTGTTCTCAATATTGGACACACAGTACCTCTTCATTTTGGACTGGTGTGTTTGTGGGAATTATGGCATGGGTACATTTTATACTTGATGTACAAGTAACTGCCAAATGAAACGGAAACGCCAACATAAAGTGTCTTAAAAGGGCGTTGGGCCACCACAAGCCAGAACAGATTCAATGCACCTTGACATTGATTCTACAAGTTCTACTCATGTGGTGTTTTGTTGATGGTGGTGGAAAACACTGTCTTAGGAGCCGCTCCAGAATATGCGCAAAATACAGCAGGCATTTCACCTTACAGTGAAGTGCTTACTTACAAGCCCTTAACCAACAATTAAGAAAAAATAAAGTATTTTCTAAATAAACTGAAGTAAATAATAAATAAAAATAAAAAAATATTTAAAAAAAAAATATATAAAAAAATATATATATATATATATATATAGAGCAACAATAAAATAACGGTAACGAGGCTATATACAGGGGGTACCTGTACAGGGGCACAGGTTAGTCGAGGTAACTCACCTCAGATTAGACAAAGAGTTTTTCTTCAATGAGTCAGAGGGGAGGGATATACTACAGACACCCGAGCAGGCCCAGATCCCCGTCATTCGCTGGAGAAGGAAACTGAGATTTTGCTGAAAAATATCAGGGTGCCTTGTGATGTTCAGGTGACGAGTAGCTAATCTGCCTTTGCCTTCCCTCCTGCTAGCTAACGTTAAGTCACTGGAAAATAAATTGGACGAACTGAAAGCATGTATATCCTACCAACGGGACATTAAAAACTGTAATATCTTATGTTTCACTGATGTTTCACTGAGTCTTGGCTGAACAACGACATTAAGAACATACAGCTGGCGGTTTATACACTCTATCGGCAGGATAGAACAGCAGCCTGGTAAGACACGGGGTGGGGGCCTATGCATATATGTAAACAACAGCTGGTGCATGATATCTAAGGAAGTCTCGAAGTTTAGTATCTCATGATAAACTGTAGACCTCACTATGTACCTAGAGAGTTTTCATCTGTATTTTTCGTAGCTGTGTACATACCACCACAGACCGATGTGGGCACTAAAACGGCACTCAATGAGCTGTATACCGCCATAAGCAAACAGAAAAACGCTCACCCAGAGGCAAGGCTCCTAGTGGCCAGGGACTTTAATGCAGGTAAATGCAGGTTTTACCTCATTTCTATCAGCATGTTAAATGTAAAACCAGAGGGAATGTGCTTCTACACCTGCATTGCTTGCTGTTTGGGGTTTTAGGCTGGGTTTCTGTACAGCACTTTGAGATATCAGCTGATGTACGAAGGGCTATATCAATACATTTGATAAGATTTGAATGTGTGTACAGTGACTGTACTCACATACCCAAACCAGAAGCCGTGGATTACAGGCAACATTCGCACTGAGCTAAAGGGTAGAACTGCCGCTTTCAAGGAACGGGGCTCTAACCCGGAAGCTTATAAGAAATCCCGCTATGCCCACCGACGAACCATCAAACAGGCAAAGCGTAAATACAGGACTACGGTCGAATCGTACTACACTGGCTCCGATGCCCGTCGGATGCAGCAGGGCTTGCAAACTATTACAGACTACAAAGGGAAGCACAGCCGAGAGCTGCCCAGTGACACGAGCCTACCAAATGAGCTAAATAACTTCTACGCTCGCTTCGAGGCAAGTAACACTAAAACATGCATGAGAGCATCAGCTGTTTCGGACGACTGTGTGATCACGCTCTCTCCGCAGCCAATGTGAGTAAGACCTTTAAACAAGTCAATAGTCACAAGGCCGCAGGGCCAGACGGATTACCAGGACGTGCACTCCGAGCATGTGCTGACCAACTGGCGAGTGTTGTCACTGACATTTTCAACCTCTCCCTCTCTGAGTATGTAATATCAACATGTTTCAAGCAGACCACCATAGTCCCTGTGCCCAAGAACACTAAGTTAACCTGTCTAAATGACTATAGACCCGTAGCACTCACATCCGTAGCCACGAAATGCTTTGAAAGGCTGGTCGTGGCTCACATGAACACCATTATCCCAGAAACCCTAGACCCACTCCAATTTGCATACCACACCAACAGATCCACAGATGATGCAATCTCTATTGCACTCCACACTGCCCTTTCACACCTGGACAAAAGGAACACCTATGTGAGAATGCTATTCATTGACTACAGCTCAGCGTTCAACACCATAGTGCCCTAAACACCTCCCTCTGCAACTGGATCCTGGACTTCCTGACAGGCCCCCCTGAAGTGGTAAGAGTAGGTAACAACACATCCACCGCACTGATCCTCAACACAGGGGCCCCTCAGGCGTACGTTCTCAGTCCCCTCCTGTACTCCCTGTTCACTCATGACTGCACGGCCATGCATGACTCCAACACCATCATTAAATTTGCTGATGACCAACAATGGTGAGACAGCCTATAGGGAGGAGGTCAGAGACCTGACCATGTGGTGCAAGGACAACAACCTCTCCCTCAATGTGACCAAGACAAAGGAGATTATTGTGGACTACAGGAAAAGGAGGACCGAGCATGTCCCTTTTCTCATCGACGGGGCTGTAGTGGAGCAGGTTGAGAGCTTCAAGTTCCTTGGTGTCCACATCACCACCAAACTGATCATGACAGTTCGTTGGTGATGTGGATAACCTGCTCCGCTACAGACCTGCCGATGAGAATGGGAGTGTGATCAGCCCTCCTTTTCCTGTAGTCCACGATCATCTGCTTTGTCTTGATCACGTTGAGGGATAAGTTATTATCCTGGCACCACACTGTCAGGTCTCTGACCTCCTCCCTATAGGCTGTCTCATCGTTGTCGGTGATCAGGCTGACAGAGATAAAAGGTCCGAATACCTTCTATTGATAATACATTTGCAAAATGACTAAAAACCTGTTTTCACTTTGTCATTATGGGGTATTGTGTGTAGATTGCAGAATACTTTTATTTATTTAATCCATTTTAGAATAAGGCTGTAACGTCCAGAGGTCTGAATACTTTCTGAAGGCACTGTATGTATCCCTTATTTACTTAAGTGTTGACATTATTCTGGCAGTTACCTGTATGTGTTATTGTTAACTAGAAGCTAGAGCTGCTGTGTCTGCTAAATGCTATTACAATAATGACTAGAAAGGTTTTCCCCAGTTGCCTCACTCGCTCCCTAAGCTGTGTGGTCTTTTTCGGTTTCTTTCTGCTGTTGACTGTGTTGCCATTCGTTAATAGGTCACCTCGTTACAACATTCAGGTTCCCCAGAAAGACCTAGGCTTCATCCCAAATAGCAACCTATTACCTTTATAGTGCACTGCTTTTCACCAGGGCCCATAGCTCTGGTCAAAAACGACTGCACTACATAGGGAATAGGGTGCCATTGAATTATAGAAAAGGGATGCTCCATCCATGAAGCAGCTTTTCCATTGGCCAATCAGCTTATGTAACATAACACTGTTGTTTTTTGGTCAACGTCTCATCCACTGACAGCCCGTTAGTCTGTCAGCTTGGAACGTGACTCACCCCATGCCCCCTCCCCTAGCATATGGCTCCCGTGTCACCAAGTCAGCTCTTCCCTCAACCACAGACTGACAGACTGACTGCCCACAGACAGACATTCAACACAGCTGTGCTAAACATATCACTCACTCACTCACCTCGGTTTTAACCACAGCTAAAGATGTTCTGTTTCTGTCCTCCCACTCTGTTCCAATGTGTAATACTACTGTTTTTCAATGAGGAAGAGCTATGAGCAGTCTGTCAAAATGTATTATTGGATGTCTATATCCTCTTAGTCACCAACAATTGGGTTTTTGAATGTCCTATTCCTGTTGGGAAATGTTCTTGTTTTCTTTTTAACTAGTATTTTGTTTGATGATGACATATCCATGATATTGCCTTCACAGGCCACGTCACTCAAAAAAACAGTTTGTTTTCATTGGTATGAGGTATGATACTCTGTATCATAACACTAGTGATGCATATGTATACTGTATGAGGGAGTGGAATGTGAAATGTGATTGCAAGTTGAAATATAGATGATTATCTTGACTCTGAATGACTCTGAGCGCCATCCCTCGGCTGTCATAACATCTCTCATCGCTCTCTCATTCTCTCGTTTTCTCTCTCATTTTCTCATTTTCTCTCTCAATCTCTCGTTTTCTCTCTCCCTCTCTGTCTGTCAGTGTATTCACACCACTGAGTACAGGTAGTCACTGTGCTGCTGCTGTCTTTACACAGCTCAGTGTCCTACTTCACCTTGCCTTGTGTGTCCACCTCCACACGTCACACTTTCCTCACAAACTGATGAAAGTGTGAACAACATACTGTAAGCTCTGTGTGTGTGTGAAGCGTGCGTGTGACCTTGCCTGAGACCTGAAGGATTCCGTTGGTTCCTGGAAACAACGTGTAGGGCTAATGTGTGTTAATGACTAGGGCTCAATGTCAGTGTTAATGTAGCTTTGACAAGTATCCAAACCAGAACTCTCTTTTACACTCTCTTCTTCCCAGAAATCTGCCTCTTTTGGTTTCCTTTGCGTCAGTGGACTTTCCATCCTGTAGTTCCACTGACTGTTACTGTAAAGTTTGCCTGACTAACTGACTGACCTCTGTGAAATGGAATGAGCTGTCGGATCAAACTCCATACCGTGGCTTCCTCCCTACTCTATATGTATGTCATGTGATCTAATCTCATGTGATTTGAAACAATAGAAAACAATACAACATGATATTATACAATATGACATGATATCATTATGATTCGTCTTCAAATCCGTTCTCCTTTGTGAAGCTAATTGTGGTTTCCGTTTGTGGTCACCAGGATGACCTGAATCAGTCCTGTAGTGTTGGTGTGGCAGATGGCAGGTAGCTCTCAGAGCCAGGAGCTGGAGGAAAGCTGTACTTCCCCACTGCCAGGGCTGCTGTGTGTGTATGTATGACTGTATTGTATCAGTTGCCATTATAGCCCTAGCTGTATGGTCTGAGGGCTTCTGTTGTGCTGGTCTGTATGACGGTGGTGGACTGGGCATTAGAGAGAGAGGAAACAGAGGAGGCAGGAAGGACAGGACAGCTCCATTAGGCTGTGTTTACACTCTGTAGACTGACTGGTTCTGTTTCTCTGTCTAACGCTTGGCCTCACCCTGCGCCATCAATCACACACGTTTTCTTCCCCAAAGACCAACCAGTCTTTGATGTCTTTATGTTGCTGCTCACCACCCGCGTCACTTCTGGGTTATTTTGCCCTGGACTTGCTGTTATCATCCGATGAGTAGCATTCTTGGGATTTATTACGTTTGATCGTAATAAAACACATATCTCTGTCTGTGAAGCAATGACTAATACATCTGAAAAACAATTGTACATGTTGTTGGGAAAGAGTCAAAGATGCTGAGACCGTCATTGCTGTACAGTCTTATAAAGGTAGAAGGTCTATGGACTTTCAGACCATGGTCAGAATGCATATTGAAAGTGATTCAGGTGCGCTTGATTTGAAGTGTGCTATATATCATTGGTTCCATTGTACCAGGGAAACTAAATCAAACAAAGACCAAGTATTTGAAAGTATTTCACATATGTTCTTTATTTGACCCCAGTCTGTAGGCATCTACTTTAGGCCCATAGACCTCTACTGTAGACCTCTACTGTAGACCTCTACTGTAGACCTCTACTGTAGACTAATTGATCAGTGGGGCTTTAATGCTCTGTTTCCTTAGGAAGTGTTGGACAGAGAACTGAATACAGAAATGAAGATAACATAGAGCACAGTTAGTTTCTTTTTCTTTTGACCTTCTATGCTTTATTCTAATGCCAGACTTGTATCTTGCTGCATTAATTAATATGAATTAATTCAATACAGAGGGACCTTTTCTTACCCATGTGCAGTATATTTCACAATTAATGACATTTCAGCCCCTGGCTTTCATTTATTTACTTTTAGTCCTCTGAAAGGAGTGTGAAGTGGACTCTATTTGTGGACACCAGATCTACACAGACAGACATGTGGAAAATAAACCAGCTGGCTATGTAATCAACTTCATTTTCTTCAGACGAGTCTGTGCATTGTATTCAACACCTTGGCCATTGGTCTTTACGTCATCTCTTGGGACGGATCCTTGGTTGGATGGAAGGTGGAGGGTTGGCTACGCCGAAGGTGAAAAAGCTGTGGCACACGGCACCTGCACAACGTGTTGTTTTCGTTGAACGCCAATCACAACGTGTTGTTGCCAATCACAGTCACCTGGTCAGTGAGACACGTACCATTCCACTTCCCAGAACGTCTGGACCATTCCTCTGAATCTTTCACACTCTTGTTTTACAGTAGCTCTGGGTTGTTATGGCAATGTTGCATGTACGTTGCTAGGTAAAGACATATCAAAGCTGTGTATCTTTGCAGGGAAGAATAAGTTTCCTCTGATGCTTTCAATGACATGTGCTGTAGTAATCTACCTCTCTGCAAGTCCTTTACTCTTTGAAACATATAGAATGTTGTTGGGTATTCTTAGTTCTATAGAACTAATGGAACAGGGGTCAGGGGTCAGCCAAGCATTCAGTAGAGTACTAGAGCTCTGAGACCAACAGAACACATCACCCTTTGCCATGTCAAGTGACAAGACTATTTAACAAACTGCACTTATCGCTATCTTCTGTCTTCTTCCTGTAGTGATGAGTGTGTCACACTCTATAATGAATAGTCCAGCAATATAAAGATGCACATACTTTTGACTTGTTAGTGTGACCTCACTCATTATAATGATCCAATAATTATTGGTGCCCCTCCAAAACATTAAGCCTCTGGCTCTCACAGCCGGATCACCTACCTCAAAGTTAACGGTGTGTCTGATGGTTGTGATACGTAGGAGGAGGTGTTAGCAGGATCCTCATTAATACACAATGAGCTGTACTCTGACTTTAGTGCATGTAAATGTTTCCCATTTAGAACAATTCAGGATTTACACGAAAGTCAAAAGAGTTTAGTACGCATATTTAACTCTCAGTCTGGTCGAATCATTATCATATTCCAAACTGCTACAGTCAGATGACACATTAAAATGACCCAATTGGTTCAGGTGGTGTTCTTCTCTTCTGTCTAATTTCCTTTACTTGTTCATCTGACCTAGATGAGAACATGTCATTCAATGTACAAAAGGGGAAATTGGGCAATTTTATTTTGTGGAAATAAGTTGCAGTGTAGCCCAGAGTTATACTATATTTAAAGGAGAGCAGCTCAGTGCTTGTTCAGTAATTGACCAGTACTCTGTCTATTCTGCCAGTTCCTCTGAGAAAAAAAGCACAGCAGTTGATTTTCTGACAAGATAGTTAAAACAGCACAATTTAGCTGTCTGTTGTTTCAGTGCTAAACTGCCTCTACAGGCACTTTGGCTCTCTCTTCACCAAGCCTGATGTCCTAGATTAGTATAGAGGGCATCTCTCCCACATGCTATTACAATCTAATTTTACTCTGCTCAGAAACTTTGTAAAGGATCTTAGGAACCACCTGTGAGATCTGGACGGAAGTGGTTCTGGATGGATGGTCCAAGCTGGTCCAAACATGTCCAAGCACACACACTCCCAGTACTGAAGTGAGCTGTTTAGAGGATGTCTGTTGCCTCAGGTTGAAGAGAGAGATGCCAGAGATGGCCATAATGAACTCTGCAGTGTTTATGGCGACTAATTCAAACAGTCCATGTTGTAGTGTTGGTGCTTGAAATGATGTTGAAGGAAGTGATGTCTCAAAGACAAGAATTCGGTTGACAGCCATTTCGTGAGATTCTCTCACAAATGACAATTTTTTTAACAGATGGTAAATTTGAACTAGCTCAAGTGAATTCTCCTTCGATAATGGCAATAATTTCAGAGCCACTGTACTGATGATTCATGGGTATGTAAACAGAGAGTGGGATAGCTGGCTACATGGGGTTTGCTGCAATCTTTGGTGGAAAAACACTGAAGAGAACTGCGCTGCTGGGGAGTGGGGGTGGGGTAGGAGGGGGATGGAGATCTATCACGTGAACTGTGAGTGGAATAGCTGTTCAGGGTTGTTTATGCCCCTAATGGCTGGCTGTCACAGGGACCTCTGTGTCTTTGCGTTTGTGTGTGTGTGTGTGTGTTTGTGCATGCATGCGTGTGTGTGTGTGTGTGTGTGTGTATCCGTGCATGTGTGCGAGAGAGAGAGGAGCTAGTGAAGTTCAGTGAGTCGTATCTCTGGGTAGAGCTCCTTTGCCTGGAGAGGCAGCCGAGGTGCGCCTGAGCAGTGAGCCCTCTGATTGGCTGAGGAGGATGCAGTTTCCCCCCCCTCTCCTTCTCCCAATTGTGTTAGAAGAGGAGAGGGGGGAGAGGAGCTGAGTAGCAGGCACATAGCACAGAGCACTAACACGGAGCAGAGAAGCAAGCAAGCTCTTTCTCAACCCAGTCTCACACTACGCAGCACAGGGAGACAACACAAAGAGCTACATCAGAGAGTCATTCTGCTACTACAGCACCATAGTCTTCTCTTGGGCTTTAGCGTTCAACCAGTTCTTCAGTTATCCTCTCGGTGCACGGTAGAGCTGTCCGGAGACCTGTAACCTCCACTAGAAGGCCACTTGACTCAGGTGATCAGTGGGTGTTCAGTGACCATGGGTAGGCAGGGGCATGATGCCACTGCAGCGGCTGGCGCCCCGGGGTCCGGGATGCGCATGCAGCGTTCCCAGAGCAAGATGAGCCTGTCTGCGTCGTTCGAGGCGCTGGCCAACTACTTCCCCTGCATGAACTCCTTCGACGAGGATGACGGAGGTAAGACGAGATGGCTCTAAAACCTGGGACACTGAGGCAGACACACACAGCTGCTGCTGCTGCTGCTGCTGGAGGGAGAGAGGCAGGAGCTGAAGGGGGAGAGAGGCAGCAGCTGAGGAATGGGAGAAGGAGCAAAGGGATGGGATGGGATGGAGATGGGCAGCAGGAAGAGAGGGAGCAGACGAAGGGCTGGAGGGGTGGAGAGAGATGGAGAGGGAGCGGGGGATAGAGGAGAGGGAGGGATGGACTGATGGTTGACTGATGACCTGATGGGGGAGAGGGAGCACAGGGAGGGTGGAGGCTGTTGTAGTATTAGCTGTGGTACAGTACTGTGTTGCTGATGGATGGGCATGCTCAGTGTGTTTTTGGAGAGGCTTCTTGTACTTGAGTAGCTACTTCCCTGTTCGTGTCATTGGCTACTGCTTTAGATCTGATGTTCTATTCTGAAACACTGTCTGGCTCCCTCATCGACATCACTTACCAATGGCAAGCATGCTTGTCTTGTACCGATTGGAATGAATCACTATTCGTTTTGGTGTGGGCGGTAGAATAGATTTAGATATTGTGTTGACCTCGTCACTAGTGTCTAGTGTGTGTGTTTATAGCTGTTTTATTTCTGAGTGGGTGTTGAGAATATGTTTGATAATTCAGATAGGATGTTTTCATAAAACTAGGTTAGGGGGATTGTATTAGCTGTGCTTGTATTAGCTGGTTAGGAGGATTGTATTAGCTGTGCTTGTATTAGCTGGGTTAGGGGGATTGTATTAGCTGTGCTTGTATTAGCTGGGTTATGGGGATTGTATTAGCTGTGCTTGTATTAGCTGGGTTAGGGGGATTGTATTAGCTGTGCTTGTATTAGCTGGGTTAGGGGGATTGTATTAGCTGGGTTAGGGGGATTGTATTAGCTGGGTTAGGGGGATTGTATTAGCTGTGCTTGTATTAACTGGGTTAGGGGGATTGTATTAGCTGTGCTTGTATTAGCTGGGTTAGGGGGATTGTATTAGCTGTGCTTGTATTAGCTGGGTTAGGGGGATTGTATTAGCTGGGTTAGGGGGATTGTATTAGCTGTGCTTGTATTAGCTGGGTTAGGGGGATTGTATTACCCTCCTCCTATAAATAGACTTTAATAGACTCTTCTGAAATAGACATGATCCACTGGAATGTTGAGATAATACGGTAGAAATGTCTCCAGCCCCCTTCATCTCAATCCTCTTTCTGGGTAGACACTGACTTTAATGCTTCTTTACCTGGAGTTAAAGGTACTAGAGTAGTCGACCCAATCCTCTTTCTGGGTAGACACTGACTTTAATGCTTCCTTACCTGGAGTTAAAGGTACTAGAGTAGTCGACCCAATCCTCTTTCTGGGTAGACACTGACTTTAATGCTTCCTTACCTGGAGTTAAAGGTACTAGAGTAGTCGACCCAATCCTCTTTCTGGGTAGACACTGACTTTAATGCTTCCTTACCTGGAGTTAAAGGTACTAGAGTAGTCGACCCAATCCTCTTTCTGGGTAGACACTGACTTTAATGCTTCCTTACCTGGAGTTAAAGGTACTAGAGTAGTCGACCCAATCCTCTTTCTGGGTAGACACTGACTTTAATGCTTCCTTACCTGGAGTTAAAGGTACTAGAGTAGTCGACCCAATCCTCTTTCTGGGTAGACACTGACTTTAATGCTTCCTTACCTGGAGTTAAAGGTACTAGAGTAGTCGACCCAATCCTCTTTCTGGGTAGACACGGACTTTAATGCTTCCTTACCTGGAGTTAAAGGTACTAGAGTAGTCGACCCAATCCTCTTTCTGGGTAGACACGGACTTTAATGCTTCCTTACCTGGAGTTAAAGGTACTAGAGTAGTCGACCCAATCCTCTTTCTGGGTAGACACTGACTTTAATGCTTCCTTACCTGGAGTTAAAGGTACTAGAGTAGTCGACCCAATCCTCTTTCTGGGTAGACTCTGACTTTAATGCTTCCTTACCTGGAGTTAAAGGTACTAGAGTAGTCGACCCAAAATGTGTGTCCAATCAAGTTGCTGTTCATAAACATTTCTCCCAGATGACACAAACTGTACTGATGATGTTTGTAAACAGTCATTTGATTGGATGGAAGTGACACTGCAGGTGAGTCTTTGATGTGTAGTTTATGTTACGTGAAGACAGTATGTTAGAGTATCTTAGGACTCCAGCAGAGAATAGCTCCTCAAATGAAGGTTTTGTTCTAGCATCTAGATGGGCTCTGGGAAAATGACGTTGCATGATTTTCCCAGAGCCCGTATATCTCTACCACTCCAAAGTGACGCATTTTCATTGAGCAGTGTTTCACGGCTGGGGCTGGATGCACTGCAGCATTTTCTAAATGCTTTTCATTTTTTCTGTCTTTCACAGATCCTTATCTCTTTCCAGAACACATATTTTTCTATATTCTTTTCCCTTTTAGTGGGATATGGAGTTTAATGATGTGCACTTTCAATGGTAGTAGCTTAATTTGACTGAATATATCTGTCTGGGTGAGCTTTAAAAAATCCACTCCGTAATCTTTTTAATACTCTACCTTAATAACAAACCATGACAACGGCACAGCCTGTGTGTGTGTGTGTGTATGAGTGTGTGTATGAATGTGTGTATGAGTGTGTGTATGAGTGTGTCTCATCATAATCACACACCTTTATTCAGCATTACTCCAATAAGGTATAAAATGCATCATTAAAAACAGTTGACTGGCCATTAAAAAGCTATTTCATAGATTAGCTTCTCCTCCTTTATTAGTATTGCCATCCATAATGACCTCAGATACAACCATATGCATGCTAACCGCAGTACATACAGTGGTCAGGTTGACCTTAGCTTTGATTCAGCTGAATGAATGTTCATTGATTCATTCAGCTGATCATTCAGCACATCGCTCATTGATTGTGTTTAGGTGGTTGCTGCATGGTGGGAGCCTGACTGTCTGTCACACTGGCAGCTCTTTAGATGCCTTTAGACGTCACTGTCAGCGTATCTGAATCCAGTTTGCTTTGTCAGTGCTGAGGAGAGGATGAGGAGGCGGATGTCATTGAATAGCTGAGATGCCAGGGTTCTGGCCTCAGCAGTGAGGGCCTGCCTGAGTAATAAAGCCTTATCTTCCTCTGATTCTAAGAGTCTGTACTTCCTGTGGATGGGAGACAGGCGGGCAGGCAGACAGGAAGTGAGAACAGCTGGTGGCAGGGACAGTAACCAGAGTATAATTAAGGCGTTTTGAAATCACACACACACATTTTAAGTTACAGAGATGGAAATTGCATTAAGGACAATATGAATATCTGCCAGATTACTTGCAGTTTATTTGAACACAGAGTATGAGGAATTGTTGAGTGGTCTTCAAACTGTAAGAGGTCTTGGTTTTAGAGGGCTTTATTACCCCCTCTGTGTGAAGCCCTCAGAAAGGTTGTTCCTGTGATAAAGCAGAACCACTCTTACGTATGTAAACACTGAGTGAGGAACATTCACTCTCTATGTTGACGTGCATTCCCTGACAGTGTGTCCAGCGGTCATGTCTGACACATAAATTAGCTCTCTTTAAATTCATCCCTCTTTACCCTGGTTATTCTCAAAGTTAATAACACTGCTAGAACTCAATACCTCTGCTTCCTGCATTCCTTACTGAGAGACAAGACAGACCCATTAGTTCACCTTTTACCATTTGACACTTTTAATTAGTCCGGTGTACCCCGTATGCATTTTTGTATTTGAAGGAACGGCCATTTTGTTTCTTTAGTTCTCTGCTGAAAGCCCTGTCATGTGACTTGTGTAGAGCTCTGCAGTGGCTGACCTGTACCAGTACCTGCTCCTACAGTTACCTCCAGTATATCCCTCTCCTGCCATTCAGGCCCCACGCAGCTCCAGCCACGTCCTGGCCATGTGGCCTACGCAGGGCCTGCTGTCACATAGATTGGAGGAGATGTTCAGTGGGTCTAATGGGGGCGGTCAGCTGTCACCTTGTATCAGTTGTGGGAGGCCAGACACTGAACGGTCCTAGGTGGAACAGAGGGATGGAGGGGGGAGAGAGAGAGACTCTAAGCTAGAGCAAGAACCCTGCAGAGCAGGCAGCCGGTGCTCTGGCATAGCAGGAAGAGGGATGTACATGGTCTTCTTCTGTTTAGCCCATTCATACACGAACACACATACACACACACACACACACACTCACACACGTACGCGCACACAACTGTTTAAAAAATATATTTCTGTAATATGGCACTTTATGTTTAATAAATCTCTTTGCTAAATGATCACATGGAACTTGCAGTGCTCTGAGAAGAGAGGGTATGGTAGAATTGCCATAGTGTGGAAGTGTGATCTTCCTGTTGAGGACTTCAATGAGACCTCTCGTAATAAGTGAAAATGCTATGTCTACAATAACCTACTGTATGTCATTCGAAAGCAAAGCACACACTTGAGAGCAATGTATTAACTATTTCTCCCCCCTGCTCTCTCCTTCCCTCTCTCTTTCCCCCTCTCTCCCTTTCCCTCGCTCTATCTCTTTCTCCCACTCTGTCCCTGTGTTCTGTCCAGAAGCCGGTGGGAAGAAGCTTCGCAGCACCGTGCAGAGGAGCACAGAGACGGGCTTGGCCGTAGAGATGAGGAGCAGGATGACTCGGCAGGCCAGCAGGGAGTCCACCGACGGCAGCATGAACAGCTACAGCTCCGAGGGAAAGTAAGTGAAGTCTAATGCATACCAATATGATAATGTACATCCCTCCAATGTACATTATCACATTGGTATGCGTAGGTTAATTGTAGACACAGCATTCTCACTTATTACGAGAAGTCTCGTTGAAGTCATCAATAGGTCAAATGTAGGTTTGGGGTGCTCATTTGAATTTCCTGTCTTTGTTTGGATCTTGCCAACTCTAAATAAGCAAGTTCAAGCTTTGAGGCCTTTTTCTTTAGTCTCCATAGTTACCTGTGTCATCTCTGCCTTCCGTTCCAGCCTGATCTTCCCTGGTGTGAGACTGTCCTCCGACGCCCAGTTCTCTGACTTCCTGGATGGACTAGGCCCAGCCCAGCTGGTTGGACGACAGACGCTAGCTACACCACCCATGGGTGGGTGGATCATATTCCTGGAACAATGTTGTGTCAAGAGATTCTGAATGAATTATATATTTGGTTTACGTGTCAAGACGCCTTTAGCGACCCCATCCCATACGGAAAGGATATCTGTATTGTGTGAATGGAGTGTTCACATTGTGTTGGCTGTGGTGTGTGTTGTTCAGGTGACATCCAGATTGGAATCGTGGACAAGAAAGGAGCGCTGGAGGTGGAAGTGATCCGAGCCCGTGGCCTTGTGGGAAAACCAGGTTCCAAGGCACTGCCAGGTAATTTACTACGTGATGTATAATATATTAATATATGCTATTTAGCAGATACATATATCCAAAGCTACATACAGTACCGTGAGTACATACATTTTTTGTATCCTGTATTTGAGTAGAATAGAATAGAACCCACAGCCCCAAACTTCATGCTAATACCAACTGGTCACTACGGTAACCAGAGCTTGAACCAACTGATAATGCTGCCAATAGTATTGTAACTATTCTGTCTCTCTCTCTCTCTTCATAGCACCATATGTAAAGGTGTATCTTTTGGAAAACGGAGCCTGCATAGCCAAAAAGAAAACAAAAGTAGCAAGAAAAACCTTGGACCCCCTTTACCAGCAGCAACTGCCTTTCGAAGAGGCTCCTGGAGGGAAGGTTCTACAGGTATACTATGTTCTACAAGGCCTTGATAAATACTTCACAGTTCACACATCATTTCTAAACAAATGCAGGCCTCTACCATATTATAATAACATGTCTAATAAACCCTCTTCTCCACAGATCATCGTATGGGGAGACTACGGACGCATGGACCATAAATCCTTTATGGGAGCAGTTCAGATACTTTTAGATGAGCTGGACCTGTCTAACATGGTGATTGGCTGGTTCAAGCTCTTTCCTCCTTCCTCATTGGTGGACCCTACCCTGGCCCCCTTGACAAGAAGAGCTTCCCAAACGTCATTGGATAGCCGGTCATAGCAGTGTGTGGACTGATAGCATTGTTGTAGCAGCAGCACCCAGTGTTGAGGTTAAACATGCTGCAACAGACAGGTCACGCCCCCCGGTTACACTGCATGCTTGATGTTGTGTCTTCTGAGCCTGTTTCTAGGGGTGCAAATGTGATCCTGTGTTTTGAGAAAAATGTTGCACACATTGTGCGTAGCGAGCGTCGCTCCCTCGGCCGGGTCTGAGCACCAACTCGGATTAGAAGGCCGTAACGGACTCCTTAGCACCAGGAATTGTCTCTAAATCGAGCGATTCCAGGTTTTCATCCAATCTAAGCCATGGGGGTCGGAACTGGGAACCCGCTCGATGAGTTCTACAGAAGCCCTTTTCGAATGAAAAATACATGTTTTTGTTTATAATTTTATTTTTATTTTTTTGTTTGTTTTATTGTCGATGTACTTGTATACCTGAAGGGGTGACTGACAGTGTTGTCCTGTCCAGAAGCTTGGTCACGCCAAGCCAACAGACCTAGCTAGATGTGTAAATGGAACTATGAGGATCATTGCAATTGGAGAGGTGGGGTGTCCCAACTAAAGCTCAAACTCTGAATATGAGGCCCTAGTCAAAATAGTAGTAGCTCACACCAGAGAGACAATACTAAAGTTACTAAAGGCAATACAGAAGTGGCTACTGTACTATCGACACTCCAGAATCTATTGATCAGAACCCACAACAAGACTAACTTTTATGACCTAACATTATTTCTCTGTTGATATATTGTATGACATTTAAATGAAGATTTTAAAAAAAGAAGATTTTTTTGCATGAACAAAAATTTAGCTGAAAAAAAAAGACCATTATTTTCTTGAGGCTGTGACTTGCAAAAAAAGATGAAGAAAAACAAATAAAACACATCAGCCATTTTCAACAATTTATATTATTTTTAAATATAAATTTCACTAGTGCATGGTTTTCAAAGGGGAGTGAATGCAACAGCGTGATAAAAAGACACATTGTTTATCATTCTTTAGACCATCCATAACATAAGTCTGTGTTTGGCAGACATACAGTAAGAGAAACTAAAATAAAAACTTTTGGAGTTATTTAACAAAAAAAACTGTTTATGTGACAAAGTAATGATGAAAATAAATGTAAATTATTTATTTCATTGTAAAGGTTTTACAAGCCTTATAAAGATAAACATTATGTGCAAATTGTACACGTCTCTTTCTCTCCCTTGTCCCAGGGCATCCCCTGATATTGTCCAGAGTTTCAGGACTGTTGGTTCTTTTACAGCTCTGTATCGTTTCAATATGTCTTTTTTGGCGATTTGTTGAACAAGCATGTTGAAAAGGATTTTCTGCAACATGGCTTGGGCACACCTTAAAGTAACTCAGCATGTTTTGATAAAGAGGATGTTTGGGAGTTTTGCAGTTTCTTGTACAGTGCATGTCAACTTCGTTACTTTCCCCCCTCGCCTTCAATTGAATTCTACAGAAAATTCATTAGTTACTTTCATGGCCAAACTATTAAAACGTTTTAACAAAACATTCCACTAACCCCTAGATCATATTTTATTTCCACTTTTTCAAAAAGAATGACAAGGAAAAATATTTTATATTCATTGGAGGTTGACAAAAAAAGTTATGGTTGCGAGTGTGTTTTATTTTAGTATTGTTAACTAACATGCAAAAATAATCTGTATTGGTACAGCAAGAAGGATATTTATATCCAAGCAAGAAGTGGCAAACATACAACTTATGTACTGTATATTGCTGTGTAGTTCAGGCACTGTTTGTGAGGATGAGCAAAACACAAGGTCAAACAACATGGGATATTGCCATGCAATATGATTTTTTTTTTTTTTTTGGTGAAAATATAATTAATTTCATATATTTTTATTAGTTTATTTATAAGCCAAGACCAGTTTATTTTTTATTTTTAGTAATTGTAAATGCTTCTTGTGTATGGGAGGTATATGAATCTTACAGTTATGTCTGAATGAAAATAAACTGAGACGTTATTCCTTTTCCATGTTAAACCAATACATTCTAATGTCCATCCAATATCTTGTCGCTATAACAAGCTATATACTTTCGTTTTTGATTTACATTGTACATATTAGAAATTTGAATAAAACAAGCAAACACAAATAGATGACAATATTTTGGAATAGGAATAATGTCTCACATGATGACAAAGACATGTTATTTACCCTTTTGAATGCCTTTTCTTTCTTTTGTTTTGGTGCAATGTGTTTATGCCAAGGCTATGTCTTGGTGAAGTATGGTTGAGTACAGAGATTTATGGAAGTTATTTTTCAAATAAAAAATGGATATTACACTGACACTGAGTACCAGCGAACAATATCAACATACAAGAGCATTTTTATCTATCTGGGCATGACTATTTCCTGTTTCACAACATCCACAAATTACTATATTTATTCCTCCGGGTAGGTTGTTTCACGACATCCACACATTACTATATTTATTCCTCCAAGTAGGTTGTTCCACGACATCCACACATTTCTATATTTATTCCTCCAGGTAGGTTGTTCCATGACATCCACAAATTACTATATTTATACCTCCAGGTAGGTTGTTCCACGACATCCACAAATTACTATATTTATTCATCCAGGTAGGTTGTTCCACGACATCCACACATTACTATATTTATTCCTCCAGGTAGGTTGTTCCACAGCATCCACACATGACCTTCTTTATTCCTCCAAGTAGGTTGTTCCACGACATCCACACATTACCCTATTTATTCCTCCAGGTAGGTTGTTCCACAGCATCCACAAATTACTATATTTATTCCTCCAGGTAGGTTGTTCCACAGCATCCACAAATTACTATATTTATTCATCCAGGTAGGTTGTTCCACAACATCTACACATTACCTTCTTTATTCATCCAGGTAGGTTGTTCCACAACATCCACACATTACCTCTTTATTCCTCCAGGTAGGTTGTTCCACAACATCCACACATTACCTTCTTTATTCCTCCAGGTAGGTTGTTCCACGACATCCACACATTACCTTCTTTATTCCTCCAGGTAGGTTGTTCCACAACATCCACAAATTACTATATTTATTCCTCCAGGTAGGTTGTTCCACAGCATCCACAAATTACTATATTTATTCCTCCAGGTAGGTTGTTCCACAACATCCACAAATTACTATATTTATTCCTCCAGGTAGGTTGTTCCACGACATCCACAAATTACTATCTTTATTCCTCCAGGTAGGTTGTTCCACAACATCCACAAATTACTATATTTATTCCTCCAAGTAGGTTGTTCCACAACATCCACAAATTACTATATTTATTCCTCCAGGTAGGTTGTTCCACGACATCCACAAATTACTATCTTTATTCCTCCACAACCTTTGTGGCCCACTAATGGTTCCTACCTATACTACAGTCTACGCTACATATAATTTGTTTTGTCTTTCAGAACTGTATACAGCATGTGCACAAATCAAGACTTAGGTCAAGCTGGGGGAAGTTAAGAGACAAGAAGTAGCAGTCAGTTCCACTTCCCCTCATATGAGTGCAAAGTTGTGCTTCCACTAAATTCTTTGGCAACACTACAGATGAAAGAACAACCTATACTTTCAGAGAGCCAGGAATACATTTTACTACAGAACTAAAAAGAAAGTTCCTCTTTTACTGTTTTTAACACACATTATTCAACTGTGTAGAGTGGTGTCGTGTCTTTACAATCATTAAATTGAAGACTTAGTTTTTAGATTCCTGTAATTGGTATTACGCGATTAAACTGAATAATCATGTAACTGTAATTAACTAGGAAGTCGGGGCACCAAGGAATGTATTCAGATTACAAAGTTATAATTTCCCAATATAACCTTTCAGATATTTTCATATCTGATCAATAGTCTTCTGATTAATGATTTATTTATTTTTACCTCACGTTAGTCTCATTCCAAACGTCGTAAATTGTTGGTTATCTGCACGAACCCAGTCTTCACTGTGAGTCATCCATACATCAATTGTCTTAAATCATTTATTTATTTCTAACTAAGTAATTCACAGAAATGCATAAACAAACAACACGGTAAATGTGGTTACATGAAATGATAGGAAAATGTGCCCTAGTGGGCTGAACCGGCATGGCGGCTTGTTAGACAAAAGGGGAAATGGGGGGTCTACCAAGAAGTCACTACAGAGTGATAATTATAACAATTAAAATGCTAATCCTTTACACATGAACGCTCACTCATTCGGGAACAATTGCAATCAATATATATATTTACGCTCAGTGTGTCGTCTTGATCGCTGGTGAAAAGTTTGTGTCTTTCGTAGAATTGTCCGTCTCTCTCCCTCTCTCTCTGTCTGTCTTGGTTAGAGGGGATAGTTCAAAGTCACATTCGTTATAGAATGGCTGTTTCGGCGGTTGTCGCTCTTCGCGTTCAATGATACCGAATTCCTAGCTGCAGACTAGTAATTAATATCAAAGACTTGTTCTCATTCTGTCGGTATCGATAGTCTAAGAGTTTAACCACGTGGTATGGTTAAAAGATTCAGCAATGGTCTGCAACCTTTGTCCATCTCCTAATGGAGAAAAACATGGTCTGCTGATAATTTCTCAAAGTTGGGTTTTATTCGGAATGGCAGGAAAGAGCTGTCCCAGGATGTCTGACCCTAACTGGGATCAGGGGCGGTCCTCTGATTTAGTTCAAATCCAATTCCCTTTTGGAGTTTTCCTTCATTAAACAGTCCAAAATCATATTGTAAAATTGTGTAAACAGTATCATACTCACTCATTCATCTTATACAACAATTAGATGTAAACCTCATATCTGGGGCTATTATATTAACAGCGTTATGGTAATGTGGCCACACAGTCTCCCATGAGCTTCCCAAGTTGTGGCAAAAGGACCAGTTCGTAGCTGGATTCTTCAACGATCTTTTACACTTTCTCTGGAACATGAAATTTGTTCGTACCTCAAGTTCTGTGAGGTGGAAGGATTTCCTTTGTCACCATGAAAAACTACTCTCTATAACTGTGTGTCCATGAGGTCTTCTCAGCAATTTACAACCTCTGACCACAGCAGCCTAGTTGAAGGAGGAAAGGGGGGAGGCAGGGAGAGGGGGATGGGGTTGCTATACTCAAAGAGGCCAACGTCATGACAGTGGAATGTTGGAATGACCAACAATGCTTTATGCTTGAAGGTTGTACGACTTGAATAGTAAGAAAGTAAGTAATTAAGTACGTTAGTTAGTTAGTTAGTTATTTAACCACCTATCACAAAATATTGTACTTCAACAATGACAGTACTGCATTTTGAGTTTATTCTTCACGTGTTTGTTGAGATGAACTCCTGTAGTGTGGTTAGACAGTTAAGTGAGCGATGCCTCCATTGCAATGATAACTGGTAGGTGACTAAGTTCGGACATTTTAAATGGGAAATTAGTAAGTGTTGAGGTTCAAATTGGTACGAAGGCTTTCTGCTTATCATTTCACATAGTCTACTATACAAACATACCACACAGGACCAGCAGGTAAGAGAGACACTGTGTTGTGGTAATGCTGAATTTGTGAGGCTCTAGTAATGCTTTCCAAAGTATGGTGGATGGTTATGAAAAACTATGTTTAAGGTGTAAGGTTGGACACACCAGTGTCTACCCAATATAGTCAACAGTTACTGTAGCTTTTAAAACAACTTTTGGTTCCCTCTAATTATATGTTATGCTAAACTTCACCCCAAATGTTTATGGAAATGATAAATCAAATGAAATCATATGTATTTATCCTCTTGGATTTCAGGCATATCTCAGTCCTCTTGATATTAATAGATTGTTTGATTATTATTTCTGAATGCCTGGTTGGTTGTTTTAATATTTTTCTTCAGTGTGCTTGGGTAGCACTTTCTTTTACATTACCAGATATTTACAAAGAAATGAAATGGTTGAATGGAAATTACACAGTTTTAACCTAATGAATTACAGTGGCAAGAAAAAGTATGTGAACCCTTTGGAAATACTTGGATTTCTGCAAAAATTGGTTATAAAATTTGAGGTCACAACAGTAGACAAACAGTCTGCTGTGCCTTTTTTTCTCCACACATCAAGGCTTTTAGAAATACTTTTGTAACCCTTTCCAGCTTTATGCAAGTCAACAATTCTTAATCTTACGTCTTCTGAGATCTCTTTTGTTCGAGGCATTGGTTCACATCAGGCAATGCTTCTTGTGAATAGCAAACTCAAATGTTGTGAGTGTTTTTTATAGGGCAAGGCAGCTCTAACCAACATCCCCAAACTCGTCTCATTGATTGTACTCCAGGTTAGCTGACTCCTGACTCCAATAAGCTTTTGGAGAAGTCATTAGACTAGGGGTTCACATTCTTTTTCCAACCTACACTACACATATAAACAAGAAAAATACAATCATTTGTATGTTATTAGTTTAAGCACACTATGTTTGTCTATTGTTGTGACTTTGTTTATTTATTGTTGCGAAGATCAGATTAAATGTGATGACCAATTTGTGCAGAAATCCAAGTAATTCCAAAGGGTTCACATCCTTTTTCTAGCCACTGTACTTGTTTCTTTTGGATTCATTCAAACAACTTTTTTGCCAATTAATTAATCTGAGACAATTTCAGTCAATGACTTTTCGAGGATTCACAGTATTATCAGACACATATTTGTCATGGACTTTTCGAGGATTCACAGTATTATCAGACACATATTTGTCTTTCTACCTTTTTCAGGTATTGTGATCAATGATGAAAACAACTTGCCCTCAATTGAAAGAAACCCTGTATCACTCCTGGTCCGCTGCTGCAGACCTGTACGCAACAAACACCAGGCAGGGCTGGAGAAACCCTCTTGATCATCTGTCTCACCTTCTGTCTCATCCTGAGCTCCATCCACCTCCTCTACCTGCTCTATGTCCTGCAGTACAGCCTGATGGTGGTTGTTGGAATAGCAGGCTCCTGCTGGGTGGTAGTGGGGGCCTCTCTGTTCCTCTCTAAGAGGGTGCGGTGCCTTGGGGTTCTGTTTGTGCTGTCTTGTGGCAGGGCCGGAACGTTCTCATCACCGCCGGGACCAGTTTGGTGGTTCTCAAGAAAGCTCCGAACACGCTGCAGGACATCACAGGGCTCAGTAGGAGTATGGTGTGCAACCTGCAGGCCAAGAGGGTGTCCATCGACACCACGCCGCTCTGTAACTACGTCAGGATGTTGAGATGGGTCGGAGACGATCTCAGAGCATTCACAGACTTCGGGGTGGCGGAGTTGGTTTCCGATCTGGAGGTCACGTCCAGATTAGACTCTGAGAAGTTGATGGAGATGCTGGTTGGAGCTGAGAGGACTCTGAATGGAACTGCAAAGAGCATCTTGGCCACGTTGGACATGCTGTCCTCTGTAGGTCAGAGACTTTTCTCTGCCTTCAGTTTCCTCCGGCTGATGGGCTTCACAGTGCTGCACTTGAGGAGAAACCGCCACAAAAATAAATGTGAAAATGTGTACATTACCAGGATGTTCATTCATTTTGATGAGAAGCAGAAGGCAGAAGGAAGTGCTCCTCCTCACATTGAAGGAGGCCAGACTACATTACCATCCCTTCCCCTCGACTCAGTGCCACGGAAGGGAAAGCCATGCTGAAATTCAGTTTCCCAGTGTTCACCCATTGTCTAGCCTGGGTCTTGTTCATAGGTGTTGATGTACTCATGTTCTGGTTAGTTGAGGTCATCAGAATGTGGCTTCATGGGCTAGAACCATTTCATGTTCCTTTGATTATGAACATAAATGTAAGTAGCTATGTTAGTAAAACACACAACAAGTTACAGTCTTAGTCAATGAGTTATTGCATTAATTCATTCAATACAATCTAGCCACTAGGCTATAACCCTGTTGCTCTACTGAACCATTGTTGTTTCAGGAAGACATGACTGTTATTGGTGTCCCCATTTCAGAGGAGATCAAAGGAGGGATTTCTCCTACCAGGTGTCCATCTTTGAGAGGAGTTGCCTTCCTAAACCCAGACTACTACTCTATGACTCCATCCTGCCTCTGGTTGTGTTACTAGCTGCCCTTCTCAGCATGGCCCTGATGTCTGCCAAGCTCACACAGATCAGGTTCATGGTGTGTGAGCAGTTCTTCTCCACTAATGTTGAGAACAGTGTGGAGTTTCTGCATGCTAAGATCGTGACGAAGAGATCAAGAATGGAAGGGAACAGGAAAGCTGAGGAAAGCAGTCTGAGATCCCTCATTCAGAAGGTCTGTATAATCCAGAGATCATTGATAAACACTGATGGAGATCTTAAATTGGTATAATACCGTATATTACATAGATGTTCTTATGTGGCCTACAGTACTGCACATTGTCATAATTTGTCCCAGGGGAAAAGTGCAGATCAATTTCTCAGTAAAACAATAGATCTAGTATATGTAAATTAATAATGTACTGTTTGATTAATCCATACTTTCTTCATCAGACAGATTTCTGGTGTCCAATACTCTACAGACCACAGGAGGATGACCCCACTCAGTAAGCAAGCTAGACTTTCTGCTGCCACAGGAAGAAGTAAGACACCCTTTTTTTGTTGAAAATTTGAATTGTGAAATGTGAATTATGTAACACGTTACATTATATATAACTTTAATCTACACTAATGACATGTTGTCATTGTAAATACATACAGTATTTTGGTTTGTTAATTCATTTACCTGTATAAATAAAGGTAAAAAAACATATTTTTATAATAATAAAAATAATAATCATGCCTTTGGTGTTTAGTCACACCCATTACCATTATATCCAGACAATGCGCATCTACCACAGTGATTGTAGTGGGTCCTGACAGTGACACATCCCCCTTCACAGAATGCTGACAGTCAGTCAGGAGACGTACCCCTCTAAGCTTCCATAACGTTGAAATATGACATTTACCAGATTATTTTGTCTCAAGGTATTTACAGTGGGGTTCAAAATATGACTGCATAAAATAAATCATTAAAATACTGAGCTGCATTCTATACTCCAAAACATTGGGAAATTATATTATTTAAAGAGAACAATTTTGTTTAACAAGCAATATTTTTTTTTCTCAAAGAGTTAGGGGTAAAAAATATTGACACCCCTGTTAACAATACCTTTCAATATCTCACCTTGCAAGAATTGTCACGCCCTGACCTTAGAGGGCCTTTTTATGTCCCTATTTGGTTTGGTCAGGGTGTGATTTGGGTAGGCATTCTATGTTCTTTATTTCTAGGTTTTGTGTTTCTATGTTTTGGCCGGGTATGGTTCTCAATCAGGGACAGCTGTCTATCGTTGTCTCTGATTGGGAATTATTCTTAGGCAGCCTGTTTTGCCACCTTAGGTTGTGTGATGTTGGTTTTTGTTTAGCTCTGTGTAGCCTTCAGAACGTGACGGTCATTGTTGTTTTGGTTGGTGTTCGGATTAATTAAAGAATCATGAACACGTACCACGCTGCACCTTGGTCCACTTCTTCCGACGAGCGTTACAAGAATAATGGCACTGAGCCTTTTTCCAAATTGTTTTATGAGTTGGAGAACACATCGAGAGGGATCTTAAACCATTTCTCAATACAGAGTACTTACAGATACTTGATATCCTAAGTCTGCTCCTATGGACTGCACTAATCATTTCAAACCACATGTTTTCAATGGGTTTCAAGTCCGGAAACTGAGATGGTAATTGCAAAATGTTGATTTTTGTGGCAAATTCCTCTTTCGACGCGAAACCCACAACTGGCGTGCCCGGCCAAAGAGCTCTATTTTTTTGTCATCTGACCAAAGCACTGTTTCCAATCCAATTGCCAATGCCATTTAGCAAACTCCAGGCATTTACATTTGTTAGATGACATGAAAATAGAGCTCATAAATGAGAATGCATAAGCAGAAAAGCACCCCATACCCACTGTAAAATATGGTGATGGATCTTTGATGTTATGGGGCTATTTTGCCTCAACTGGTCCTGGGGCCCTTGTTAAGGTCAATGCCATCATGATCCTTACCCAGTACAAGGATATTTTAGCCTAAAACCTTGTTGCCTCTGACAGGAGGCTGAAACCAGACCTCAAGTGGATCGTCTAGCAAGACAATAATAATAATAATAATAACCCAAAGCACAAAATCCACAAAGAAATAGGTAATTGTCTACAAAAATCTACATTTTGCAATGGCAATCTATGACATGAACCCCATTTGAAAACGTGGTTTGAATTGAAGAGAGCAGTCAATAAGCACAGTGTAACGGTCGTCATCGGTGGAAGAAGGTGAGGACCAAAGCGCAGCGTGGTAAGTGTTCATGTTTTTTAATAAAGTAATGAACACTGAACAAAACAATCAACGTGAAGTAATGTTAAGGGAATTTTTATCTATAATGACTAATTATGTATACATTTCAATCAGGATGTACTAATCAGAATACAATTATGCTACTGTACATGTATGAATTTTCTCTCTTGCTCCCATTATTGAATATAATGTAGTGAATGTAGTCGGGAGTTTAGTACAATGACGGTCTGTTCCTTTGTACAAATGAATGAACTATCTCCAGATGGCAGGGACGGACTATCTCCAGACTGTCTAGAATGCTTATCTACACTGACTGACCTTGGTTCTAGGCGAGGAGGGAAGGCTTGAGAACTATAGGGCCTTTCTACCAGTGTCAAGAAGAGATGGAACATTTAGAAAACGCTGACGTCATTTTCAGTTTATAACCTGTGGTAAAATGTGTCTGTACTCAGTACTCTCTTGAATAAAGGCTGTTACTTGACTTTAAGACCGGGACTCTGTCCATTCCTATAAAATAAGGGTCTTACAAATCCTTATGAATTGACAGAGTGTTTAATTTTAATTGGGAATTAAAACAGAGGAATTAAAATTCCTTCAGCAATTTGTTCCAACCGCCGTGTCTTTGTGAGATGCAGGGTAGGTGAACGGATGATCTCTGCATGTGTGGTTTCCACCATGAAGCTTGGAGGAGGAGGTGTGATGGTGCGTTGCTGGTGACACTGTCTGTGATTTATTTAGAATTCCAGGCACACTTGGCTACCACAGCATTATGCAGCGATATGCCATCCCATCTGGTTTGCGTAAGTGGGACTTACGCGATCATTTACTTTCAACTGGACAATGACCCAACACACCTCCAGGCTGTGTAAGGGCTAATTGACCAAGAAGGAGAGTGATGGAGTGCTGCATCAGATGACCTGGCCTCCACAATCACCCAACCTCAACCCAATTGAGATGGTTTGGGATGAGTTCTTATAAAATAAGGGTCTTACAAACCCTTATGCATTGACAGAGTGTTTAATTTTGATTGGGAATTAAAACAGAGGAATTAAATTCCTTCAACAAGTAATCAAACCGAAACAGTCCCGTGGCACCAACACTAACACGGAAAATAAACACCCACAACTCAAAAGTAAAACCAGGCTCCCTAAGTATGATTCTCAATCAGGGACAACGATTGACAGCTGCCTCTGATTGAGAACCATACCAGGCCGAACACAGCAATCTCAAATCAATAGAAAAAAGAACATAGACAACCCACCCAACTCACGCCCTGACCATACTAAAACAAAGACATAATAAAAGAACTAAGGTCAGAACGTGACAGTACCCCCACTCCCCAAAGGTGCGGACTCCGGCCGCAAAACCTAAACCTATGGGTGTCTGTCCGCGGTGGCGGCTCTGGCGCGGGACGTGGACCCCACTCTACCATAGTCCTTCTCCGCATCTCTACCCGCCTCCATGGCCTCTTTAAAGCGGTGACCCTCGCCGCCGACCTCGGACTGGGGACTCAAGCCACGGGTCCCGAATGGACGGGAGATTCCGGCAGCACCGGATGGACGGGAGATTCTGGCAGCACCAGACATGCGGGAGACTCCGGCAGCTCCGGAGTGAAGGGCGATTCCGGCAGCTCCTGGCTGAATGACGGCTTTGGCAGCTCCTGGCTGACTGACAGCTCTGGCAGCTCCTGGCTGACTGGTGGCTGTGGCAGCTCCTGGCTGACTGGCGGCTCTGGCAGCTCCTGGCTGACTGGCGGCTCTGGCAGCTCCTGGCTGACTGGCGGCTCAGGACAGACGGGCGACTCTGGCAGCTCAGGACAGACGGGCGACTCTGGCAGTACAGGACAGACGGGCAACTCTGGCAGCTCAGGACAGAGGGGCGACTTTAGCAGCGCTGGGCATGAGGAAGACTCTAGCAGCGCTGGGCATGAGGAAGACTCTAGCAGCGCTGGGCATGAGGAAGACTCTGACAGCACTGGACAGGCGGGAGCACCTGTAGGGAGGAGATGGAGAGACAGCCTGGTGTGGGGGGCTGCCCCCGGAGGGCTGGTGCGTGGAGGCGGCACCGGATAGACCGGACCGTGGAGGCGCACTGGAGGTCTCGAGCACCGAGCCTGCCCAACCTTAACTGGCTGAATGCTCCCCTTAGCCAGGCCAGTGCGGCGAGGTGCGCTTCACCGCGTAACACGGTGCCTGCCCGGTCCCTCTCTCCCTGACTTAGCCACACTCCCCGTGTGCCTCCCCCCAATAAATTTTGGGGGCTGCCTCTCGGGCTTCCAGCCGCGCTGCCATGCTGCCTCCTCATACCGCCGCCTCTCCGCTTTCGCTGCCTCCAGCTCTGCCTTGGGGCGGTGATATTCCCCAGCCTGTGCCCAGGGTCCTTTGCCGTCCAATATCTCCTCCCAAGTCCAGTTCTCCAGGTATCGCTGCCTCTCGTCACCACGCTGCTTGGTCCTTTGGTGGTGGGTGTTTCTGTAACGGGATTCGTCCTTCTCTGACGAGGAGTATGAGAGATCGGACCAATGCCCATGTTTTTTAATAAAGTAATGAACACTGAACAAAACAATAAACGTGAAGTAATCAAACCGAAACAGTCCCGTGTGGCACCAACACTCACACGGAAAATAAACACCCACAACTCAAAAGTGAAACCAGGCTCCCTAAGTATGATACTCAATCAGGGACAACGATTGACAGCTGCCTCTGATTGAGAACCATGCCAGGCCGAACACAGCAATCCCAAATCAATAGAAAAAAGAACATAGACAACCCACCCAACTCACGCCCTGACCATACGAAAACAAAGACATAATAAAATAACTAAGGTCAGAACTTGACACGCAGACTAAGGATATTTACCCCTACCTTTTCTCTCCAACAAGTGTATTAGTATAAAATAATATAATTTAAAAAAAATTGGGGAGCACAGTATATGAATTATTTAATTATTTTTGCTCATCTTTATCAATGGCTTCAATAATGTCAGACCCCACTGTATATGAAGATAAAGGATCATGTGAAAAATGTTGCCTAATACCACAATTGTATGTGGTATTAATGTCATTGCTCAATTGTGCCAGGCAGGTCAACTCAGTAAAGTGCAGTGTAAGTGTTTGAAAGAAAATGTAAACTATTTTAACCCAGGTCTGTTACTGAGAGAAGGCACAGTGTAAGAGAAGGCAGAGTGACAGAGAAGGCACAGAGATGAGTGGGCTGACTGTGACTCACACACTGCTGCCACTGACCCGTAGCGTTCCCTCTGATAAACTCACATTATGTCTGCAGAGCCCCAGCGGCTCAGTACCACGCCAGCATGCCAGAATGCCCAGTAGGAGACAATCCCAATGTGTAATGCGATGCTGTGTGACAACAGCACTGGGCCTTTTTTTACAAAGGCCATGCACGTTGCAGCACTGCTCGCTGAACTACCGACAATTTTCCCCAGAGTTTGTGAAGCTCATGTTCATGGTAAACGCTGTGGATGTCAGCTCATGTGGAAATTAGCTTTCAATGTGAAACACTGTGCGCTTCATAGTTTAACACGGAAGTAAGGGTAGACTCTCATCCAATGTCCAATATGCCAGATACAAACACACAGTAACAAAGACATATTGTTGGAAGTTAAGTGTTTAAATCATCATCACCATCATCATCAAATATAACTATGCAACTGTTTCACATAGTAATAACATAATACATGTTATGCAATTGTATGAATTGTACAAAATAGTTTGGCAACATAATATCATCAGCATCAAAACATTGACTGGCATCTGCATTCAAACAAACATACATTTTATCTTGGTCCAGCATGTAGATGCTGAGCTAAACAGTCTCTTTCATGATGACATCCATTCCTTTATATGGCGATGATTTCACCATCATAAGGCTTCCTGATTACAGGACTAGGCTGTCCCACCTGGAAAAAAAACAAACAGCTTTTTAAAAACCACAGTTAATAACACAGGTATAACTACAACACGTGTGTTATTGGGCCTTATAAATACATGAATAGCACATTATAGATGTAGTCACGGAACATCATCAAACCTTATAATAGAGCGATATGTCACAAGACGCCATAATATCGAGACAGACCTGTTCCCTCTGGTTGACTCGTTTGTAGATGAACTCTGCGTAGGGCTGTCTGGGGACAAAGCGGCCCTGTCCTGGCTGGGTCTTCAGCTGACCTCTCTCATAGACCACCTTCCCTCTGGAGATGGTCACCACAGGAACACCGTGGCATTCCATGCCCTCAAAGATGTTGTAATCCACAGCCTGGTGGTGCGTAGCTGCAGAGATCTTCCTACACACACACACACACACAAACACGCAGATGCAAACCTACTTGGTCAGATACTGTGTTGAATGAGGACATCACAAGTTATAATATGTATATACAGTTGAAGTCGTACGTTTACATACGCCAAATACATTTAAACGCAGTTTTTCACAATTCCTGACATTTAATCCTAGTAATAATTCCCTGTCTTAGGATCACCACTTTATTTTAAGAATGTGAAATATCAGAATAATAGTAGAGAGAATTATTTATTTCAGCTTTGATTTCTTTCATCACATTCCCAGTGGGTCAGAAGTTACATACACTCAATTAGTATTTGGTAGCATTGCCTTTAAATTGTTTAACTTGGGTCAAACAATTTTCACAGTTGGGATGGTGTTCTTTGGCTTGCAAGCCTCCCCCTTCTTCCTTGCTGAGCAGCCTTTCAGGTTATGTCGATATAGGACTCATTTTACTGTGGATATAGATACTTTTGTACCTGTTTCCTCCAACATCTTCACAAGGTCCTTTGCTTTTGTTCTAGGATTTGATTTGCACTTTTCGCACCAAAGTACATTAATCTCTAGGAGACAGAACGCGTCTCCTTCCTGAGCGGTATGACAGCTGTGTGGTCCCATGGTGTTTATACTTACGTACTATTGTTTGTACAGATGAACATGGTACCTTCAGGCATTTGGAAATTGCACCCAAGGATGAACCGGACTTGTAGAGGTCCACCATTTGTTTTCTGAGGTCTTGGCTGATTTCTTTTGATTTTCCCATGATGTCAAGCAAAGAGGCACTGGGTTTGAAGGTAGGCCTTGAAATACATCCACAGGTACACCTCAAATTGACTCAAATGATGTCAATTAGCCTATCAGAAACTTCTAAAGCCATGACATAATTTTCTGGAATTTTCCAAGCTGTTTAAAAGCACAGTCAATTTAGTGTATGTAAACTTCTGACCCACTGGAGTTGTGATACAGTGAGTTATAAGTGAAATAATCTGTCTGTAAACAATTGCTGTAAAAATTACTTGTGTCATGCACAAAGTAGATGTCCTAACCGACTTGCCAAATCTATAGTTTGTTAACAAGAGATTTGTGGAGTAGTTGAAAAACAAGTTTTAATGACTCCAACCTAAGTGTATGTAAACTTCCGACTTAAACTGTATATATATATATATATGTGTGTGTGTGTATAGGCCTTCCTATAACTTTTGACTGACCCGGTGAAAGCTATGATCTGTTATTGATGTCACTTGTTAAATCCACTTCAATCAGTGTAGATGAAGGGGAGGAGACAGATTAAAGAAGGATTTTTATGCCTTGAGACAATTGAGACATGGATTGTGTATGTGTGTCATTCAGAGGGTGAATGAGCAAGACAAAGTATTTAACTGCCTTCGAACGGGGTATGGTAGGTGCCAGGCGCACCGGTTTGAATGTGTCAAGAACTGCAAAGCTGCTGGGTTGTCACACTCAACAGTTTCCTATGTTTATCAAGAATGGTCCACCACCCAAAGGCCATCCAACCAACTTGACACAACTGTGGAAGCATTGGAGTCAACATGGGGCAGCATCCTTGTGGAATGCGTTCAACAGCAGTACATGCCCGGCGAATTGAGGCTGTTATGAGGGCAATAGGGGGGTGCATCTCAATATTAGAAAAGTGTTCCTAAGGTTTTGTACACTCAGTGTACTGTATATTTATTTTCCGGACTATTTATATGTACAGTGGGGTCCAAAATGATTGACACGCTTGATAAAGATGAGCAATAATGACTGTACAAAATAAATAATTAAAATACTGAGCTATGTTGTATGCTTAAAATAATATTTAGGGGTGTCAATCATTTTGACCCCTACCATTTTACTTGTTAAACAAAACCTCTTTCTCTGAGCAATTTTATAAGTATAAATGAATGTACTTGTCCTCTTGCTCTTAAAAAAGGGGAAGGAGAAGGACACTAGGCTAAAAGACTAAATAATGAAGACGAATAGAGAGAGTTATTTTCTCCATCCCTCCGGTACCCTAATGACACAAACCCAAAGGATATGTCCATATTGGCACCCTATTTCACATAGGGCTCTGATCAAAAGTAGTGCACTATGTAGGGAATATGATGCTATTTGGGATGCAGACCTACTGCATCTTCGTTGCATTCCATACCTGAGTCTTGCCTCCGGACTCTGGTGTTTTTAAGCCGTATTTAGGCCAAATAATTACGCAGTTTCACAGATGAATTCATAGTTACAAAAATGTAACACGAAGAGCTACAAAGCCTCAATCCCACTATAGGACTAGAACACAGTGGTAGCACACATACTGTACAACAAACAATGCTACTATACTGTACAGTAATATGTAATTGTATACTATAGGATTACTATACAACCGATAGTCTCTCATCACATTCCTAACATTAAAATGTTAAAAGACATAATCCAGTAGCTGATTTTAGTTCTGGGTGCTGAGACTTGACAACCTCACAAGCCTGGGACACTACAATTGATCAGAAATAGAATTGGACATGATATCGTCATCAAGGCTAAGAGGGGAGGTAGAGACTAGATATCTTCCTTATTCCAGAGCTGCATGCATTAGTAATATTCACACGGTCTGTCTGAGCTGAGCTGAGCAACACTTACAAGAGCCTCATCTCACATTATCATGAAATACATTTACAGGAAAATGGCACTGGGGTTCATCCCCCTTCCTATCCCTTCTTCAGCTCACATCAACACTTTGTGATTTGCCTTGAGGGACCTAGCCCAGATTCCATAGGAAAGAGAGCAGTCCTGTTACTGCTGGGTTATGTAAGCCTGTTGCTAGCTCCTTGCCTTGCATGCACACATACGCTAGCCTAGTTTACTGCTTAGTAGAGATATGTACGGTACAGATGTGTGTGTGCGCGCG
Source organism: Oncorhynchus tshawytscha (assembly GCF_018296145.1). Classification (NCBI taxonomy): domain Eukaryota; kingdom Metazoa; phylum Chordata; class Actinopteri; order Salmoniformes; family Salmonidae; genus Oncorhynchus; species Oncorhynchus tshawytscha. Next base: position 14,443,997 of record NC_056431.1, on the reverse strand, counting down.
TATGTGTGTGTGTGTGTGTGTGTGTGTGTGTGTGTTTGGGGGGAGGGGGTAAACACGTGCACAACAGGGACATATTGTATCTCTGTCTGTGGAGATTGGGGAGTGTAGTTCCACATCTGCGGCCTCATATAGATTACAAATGTTTTTTTTTTTCTTACTCTAGGAATGACACTTATGCAACCCTTCCCTTTGGCCTAAAAACGCCATATATTTGACTTAAAATAACTATTTAAATCTAAACATTCAGGTATTTTGTATTGTTTTGAAGACAATGAAAAAATGTGTCAACCTCAACATAAAAAAATGACTACGTCCCATCCAGATATGACTATCTAACATCAGTGCTTACATAAGCATGTTGAATTGCTCACTGGGATTATTCATAACCCCACTATTTAATTTCCCAAAACATTAAACATATGCCCAAACGGATTCAGTGCAAAAAGAGACCAAATGGTGCAAATCCTCCTTTTTAAATGATCTTAATTTGAACGATGCAGATGACGCAGCAGTGATGTCATGCACGGCTGGTGAATTGTGGGCATGGTCTCAGCTGCTGTATGTTTGTAACGCTCGTCGAAATGGGTAGACCAAGGCGCAGCGTGATTTGGGTTCATCATATTTTATTTAAATGTGAACCAGCAACAAAACAATGAAGAGAAATAGGGAACCATACCAAGCCAACATAGAAATACAAAAACTAGAACACCCCCCAGTCACACCCTGACCTACTCCACCATAGAAAATAAAGGCTTTCTATGGTCAGGACGTAACAGTACCCCCCCCCCAAAGGGGTCCACAAAACCTGAAACCAAAAGGGAGGGTTAGGGGGGTGTCTAGTGCGGTGGCGGCTCTGGTGCGGGACAAAGAACCCTCTCATCCCGCGGATCCTCCAGCATCGGAGGCGGCTCAGGTGCGGGACGAAGAACTCTCTCATCACGCGGATCCTCCAGCATCAGAGGCGGCTCAGATGCGGGACGAAGAACCCGCTCCTCCCGTGAATCCAGCCATGGACCCGGGCTGGACACTGTGCCTGGACTGGGCACCAACGCAGAAGAATACTCTGACCTAGGAGCTGGACTGGACGCCATGCTTAGACTGGGAATCGGCGCAGGAGAAGAATCTGGCCATGGAGCTGGAGGTTCCGGACTGTGGACCGTCTCAGGAGGTTCCGGACTGTGGACCGTCTCAGGAGGTTCCGTACTGTGGACCTTCTCAGGAGGTTCCGGACTGTGGACCGTCTCAGGAGGTTCCGGACTGTGGAATGTCTCAGGAGGTTCCGGACTGTGGACCGTCTCAGGAGGTTCCGGACTGTGGACCGTCGTTGGAGTTATCCCATAGCTAGTTATATCCAGAATGTACCACAGCTAGTTATATCCAGGCTGTCCAATAGTTAGTTATATCCAGGCTGACCCATAGCTAGTTATATCCAGGCTGTCCAATAGTTAGTTATATCCAGGATGTCCCATAGCTAGTTATATCCAGGCTGTCCAATAGTTAGTTATATCCAGGCTGTCCCATAGTTAGTTATATCCAGAATGTACCACAGCTAGTTATATCCAGGATGTACCATAGTTAGTTATATCCAGGCTGTCCAATAGTTAGTTATATCCAGGCTGTCCAATAGTTAGTTATATCCAGAATGTACCATAGTTAGTTATATCCAGGCTGTCCAATAGTTAGTTATATCCAGGCTGTCCAATAGTTAGTTATATCCAGAATGTACCATAGTTAGTTACATCCAGACTGTACCATAGTTAGATATATCCAGGCTGTCCAATAGTTAGTTATATCCAGACTGTACCATAGTTAGATATATCCAGGCTGTCCAATAGTTAGTTATATCCAGAATGTACCATAGTTAGATATATCCAGGCTGTCCAATAGTTAGTTATATCCAGAATGTACCATAGTTATATCCAGGCTGTCCAATAGTTAGTTATATCCAGAACGTACCATAGTTAGTTATATCCAGAATGTACCATAGTTATATCCAGGCTGCCCAATAGTTAGTTATATCCAGAATGTACCATAGTTATATCCAGGCTGTCCAATAGTTAGTTATATCCAGGCTGTCCAATAGTTAGTTATATCCAGGCTGTCCAATAGTTAGTTATATCCAGGCTGTCCAATAGTTAGTTATATCCAGAATGTACCATAGTTAGTTATATCCAGGCTGTCTAATAGTTAGTTATATCCAGAATGTACCTTAGTTATATCTGGGCTGTACCATAGTTATATCCAGGCTGTCCAATAGTTAGTTATATCCAGAATGTACCATAGTTATATCCAGGCTGTCCAATAGTTAGTTATATCCAGGCTGTCCAATAGTTAGTTATATCCAGAATGTACCATAGTTATATCCAGGCTGTCCAATAGTTTGTTATATCCAGGCTGTCCAATAGTTAGTTATATCCAGGCTGTCCAATAGTTAGTTATATCCAGGCTGTCCAATAGTTAGTTATATCCAGAATGTACCATAGTTATATCCAGGCTGTCCAATAGTCAGTTATATCCAGAATGTACCACAGTTAGTTATATCCAGGCTGTCCAATAGTTAGTTATATCCAGGCTGTCCAATAGTTAGTTATATCCAGGCTGTCCAATAGTTAGTTATATCCAGAATGTACCATAGTTATATCCAGGCTGTCCAATAGTTAGTTATATCCAGAATGTACCACAGTTAGTTATATCCAGGCTGTCCAATAGTTAGTTATATCCAGGCTGTCCAATAGTTAGTTATATCCAGGCTGTCCAATAGTTAGTTATATCCAGGCTGTACCATAGTTAGTTATATCCAGAATTTACCATAGTTAGTTACATCCAGACTGTACCATAGTTAGATATATCCAGGCTGTCCAATAGTTAGTTATATCCAGACTGTACCATAGTTAGATATATCCAGAATGTCCAATAGTTAGTTATATCCAGAATGTACCACAGTTATATCTGGGCTGTACCATAGTTATATCCAGGCTGTCCAATAGTTAGTTATATCCAGAATGTACCATAGTTATATCCAGGCTGTCCAATAGTTTGTTATATCCAGGCTGTCCAATAGTTAGTTATATCCAGGCTGTCCAATAGTTAGTTATATCCAGGCTGTCCAATAGTTAGTTATATCCAGAATGTACCATAGTTAGTTATATCCAGGCTGTCCAATAGTTAGTTATATCCAGAATGTACCATAGTTATATCCAGGCTGTCCAATAGTTAGTTATATCCAGAATGTACCATAGTTAGTTATATCCAGGCTGTCCAATAGTTAGTTATATCCAGAATGTACCATAGTTATATCCAGGCTGTCCAATAGTTAGTTATATCCAGAATGTACCACAGTTAGTTATATCCAGGCTGTCCAATAGTTAGTTATATCCAGGCTGTCCAATGTTAGTTATATCCAGGCTGTCCAATAGTTAGTTATATCCAGACTGTACCAGGCTGTCCAATAGTAGTTAGTTATATCCAGGCTGTCCAATAGTTAGTTATATCCAGAATGTACCATATTAGATATATCCAGGCTGTCCAATAGTTAGTTATATCCAGAATGTACCATAGTTAGTTATATCCAGGCTGTCTAATAGTTAGTTATATCCAGAATGTACCTTAGTTATATCTGGGCTGTACCATAGTTATATCCAGGCTGTCCAATAGTTAGTTATATCCAGAATGTACCATAGTTAGTTATATCCAGAATGTACCATAGTTATATCCAGGCTGTCCAATAGTTTGTTATATCCAGGCTGTCCAATAGTTAGTTATATCCAGGCTGTCCAATAGTTAGTTATATCCAGGCTGTCCAATAGTTAGTTATATCCAGAATGTACCATAGTTAGTTATATCCAGGCTGTCCAATAGTTAGTTATATCCAGGCTGTCCAATAGTTAGTTATATCCAGAATGTACCATAGTTATATCCAGGCTGTCCAATAGTTAGTTATATCCAGAATGTACCAGTTAGTTATATCCAGGCTGTCCAATAGTTAGTTATATCCAGAATGTACCATAGTTAGTTATATCCAGGCTTATATCCAGGCTAGTTAGTTATATCCAGGCTGTCCAATAGTTAGTTATATCCAGGCTGTCCAATAGTTAGTTATATCCAGAATGTACCATAGTTAGTTATATCCAGGCTGTCCAATAGTTAGTTATATCCAGAATGTACCATAGTTAGTTATATCCAGGCTGTCCAATAGTTAGTTATATCCAGAATGTACCATAGTTAGTTATATCCAGGCTGTCCAATAGTTAGTTATATCCAGGCTGTCCAATAGTTAGTTATATCCAGGCTGTCCAATAGTTAGTTATATCCAGGCTGTACCATAGTTAGTTATATCCAGAATGTACCATAGTTAGTTACATCCAGACTGTACCATAGTTAGATATATCCAGGCTGTCCAATAGTTAGTTATATCCAGACTGTACCATAGTTAGATATATCCAGGCTGTCCAATAGTTAGTTATATCCAGAATGTACCATAGTTAGGCTATATCCAGGCTGTCCAATAGTTAGTTATATCCAGAATGTACCATAGTTAGTTATATCCAGGCTGTCCAATAGTTATTATATCCAGGCTGTCCAATAGTTAGTTATATCCAGAATGTACCATAGTTAGTTATATCCAGGTTATATCCAGGCTGTCCAATAGTTAGTTATATCCAGGCTGTCCAATAGTTAGTTATATCCAGAATGTACCATAGTTAGTTATATCCAGGCTGTCCAATAGTTAGTTATATCCAGGCTGTCCAATAGTTAGTTATATCCAGAATGTACCATAGTTATATCCAGGCTGTCCAATAGTTTGTTATATCCAGGCTGTCCAATAGTTAGTTATATCCAGGCTGTCCAATAGTTAGTTATATCCAGGCTGTCCAATAGTTAGTTATATCCAGAATGTACCATAGTTATATCCAGGCTGTCCAATAGTTAGTTATATCCAGGCTGTCCAATAGTTAGTTATATCCAGGCTGTCCAATAGTTAGTTATATCCAGGCTGTCCAATAGTTAGTTATATCCAGAATGTACCATAGTTAGTTATATCCAGGCTGTCCAATAGTTAGTTATATCCAGGATGTCCAATAGTTAGTTATATCCAGGCTGTCCAATAGTTAGTTATATCCAGAATGTACCATAGTTAGTTATATCCAGACTGTACCATAGTTAGTTATATCCAGGCTGTCCAATAGTTAGTTATATCCAGACTGTACCATAGTTAGATATATCCAGGCTGTCCAATAGTTAGTTATATCCAGAATGTACCATAGTTAGATATATCCAGGCTGTCCAATAGTTAGTTATATCCAGAATGTACCATAGTTATATCTGGGCTGTACCATAGTTATATCCAGGCTGTCCAATAGTTAGTTATATCCAGAATGTACCATAGTTAGCTATATCCAGAATATACCATAGTTATATCCAGGCTGTCCAATAGTTAGTTATATCCAGGCTGTCCAATAGTTAGTTATATCCAGAATGTACCATAGTTATATCCAGGCTGTCCAATAGTTAGTTATATCCAGGCTGTCCAAGTTAGTTATATCCAGGCTGTCCAATAGTTATTATATCCAGGCTGTCCAATAGTTAGTTATATCCAGGCTGTCCAATAGTTAGTTATATCCAGGCTGTACCAATAGTTAGTTATATCCAGGCTGTCCAATAGTTAGTTATATCCAGAATGTACCATAGTTAGTTATATCCAGGCTGTCCAATAGTTTAGTTATATCCAGGCTGTCCAATAGTTAGTTATATCCAGGCTGTACCAATAGTTAGTTATATCCAGGCTGTCCAATAGTTAGTTATATCCAGAATGTACCATAGTTAGTTATATCCAGGCTGTCCAATAGTTAGTTATATCCAGAATGTACCATAGTTATATATCCAGGCTGTCCAATAGTTAGTTATATCCAGAATGTACCATAGTTAGTTATATCCAGGCTGTCCAATAGTTAGTTATATCCAGAATGTACCAGTTAGTTATATCCAGGCTGTCCAATAGTTAGTTATATCCAGAATGTACCAATAGTTAGTTATATCCAGGCTGTCCAATAGTTAGTTATATCCAGGCTGTCCAATAGTTAGTTATATCCAGGCTGTCCAATAGTTAGTTATATCCAGGCTGTACCATAGTTAGTTATATCCAGAATTTACCATAGTTAGTTATATCCAGACTGTACCATAGTTAGATATATCCAGGCTGTCCAATAGTTAGTTATATCCAGAATGTACCACAGTTATATCTGGGCTGTACCATAGTTATATCCAGGCTGTCCAAAAGTTAGTTATATCCAGAATGTACCATAGTTATATCCAGGCTGTCCAATAGTTAGTTATATCCAGAATGTACCATAGTTATATCCAGAATGTACCATAGTTATATCCAGGCTGTCCAATAGTTTGTTATATCCAGGCTGTCCAATAGTTAGTTATATCCAGGCTGTCCAATAGTTAGTTATATCCAGGCTGTCCAATAGTTAGTTATATCCAGGCTGTCCAATAGTTAGTTATATCCAGAATGTACCATAGTTAGTTATATCCAGGCTGTCCAATAGTTAGTTATATCCAGAATGTACCATAGTTAGTTATATCCAGGCTGTCCAATAGTTAGTTATATCCAGAATTTTACCACAGTTATATCTGGGCTGTACCATAGTTATATCCAGGCTGTCCAATAGTTAGTTATATCCAGGCTGTCCAATAGTTAGTTATATCCAGAATGTACCATAGTTAGTTATATCCAGGCTGTCCAATAGTTAGTTATATCCAGAATGTACCATAGTTATATCCAGGCTGTCCAATAGTTAGTTATATCCAGAATGTACCATAGTTATATCCAGGCTGTCCAATAGTTAGTTATATCCAGAATGTACCATAGTTAGTTATATCCAGAATGTACCAATAGTTAGTTATATCCAGGCTGTCCAATAGTTAGTTATATCCAGGCTGTACCAATAGTTAGTTATATCCAGGCTGTCCAATAGTTAGTTATATCCAGGCTGTCCAATAGTTAGTTATATCCAGGCTGTCCAATAGTTAGTTATATCCAGGCTGTCCAATAGTTAGTTATATCCAGGCTGTCCAATAGTTAGTTATATCCAGAATGTACCATAGTTATATATCCAGGCTGTCCAATAGTTAGTTATATCCAGGCTGTCCAATAGTTAGTTATATCCAGGCTCCAGGCTGTCCAATAGTTAGTTATATCCAGAATGTACCATAGTTAGTTATATCCAGGCTGTCCAATAGTTAGTTATATCCAGGCTGTCCAATAGTTAGTTATATCCAGGCTGTCCAATAGTTAGTTATATCCAGAATGTACCATAGTTAGTTATATCCAGAATGTACCATAGTTATATCCAGGCTGTCCAATAGTTAGTTATATCCAGAATGTACCATAGTTAGTTATATCCAGGCTGTCCAATAGTTAGTTATATCCAGAATGTACCATAGTTATATCCAGGCTGTCCAATAGTTAGTTATATCCAGAATGTACCATAGTTATATCCAGGCTGTCCAATAGTTAGTTATATCCAGAATGTACCAATAGTTATTATATCCAGGCTGTCCAATAGTTAGTTATATCCAGAATGTACCATAGTTATATCCAGGCTGTCCAATAGTTAGTTATATCCAGGCTGTCCAAGTTATATCCAGGCTGTACCATTAGTTATATCCAGGCTGTCCAATAGTTAGTTATATCCAGAATGTACCATAGTTAGTTATATCCAGGCTGTCCAATAGTTAGTTATATCCAGAATGTACCATAGTTATATCCAGGCTGTCCAATAGTTAGTTATATCCAGAATGTACCATAGTTATATCCAGGCTGTCCAATAGTTAGTTATATCCAGAATGTACCATAGTTATATCCAGGTTGTCCAATAGTTAGTTATATCCAGAATGTACCATAGTTAGTTATATCCAGGCTGTCCAATAGTTAGTTATATCCAGAATGTACCAATAGTTATTATATCCAGAATGTACCATAGTTATATATCCAGGCTGTCCAATAGTTAGTTATATCCAGAATTACCATAGTTATATCCAGGCTGTCCAATAGTTAGTTATATCCAGAATGTACCAATAGTTAGTTATATCAGGCTGTCCAATAGTTAGTTATATCCAGAATTTATATCTGGGCTGTACCAATAGTTATTATATCCAGGCTGTCCAATAGTTAGTTATATCCAGAATGTACCAATATATTATATCCAGGCTGTCCAATAGTTAGTTATATCCAGGCTGTACCATAGTTAGTTATATCCAGGCTGTCCAAGTTAGTTATATATCCAGAATGTACCATAGTTATATCCAGGCTGTCCAATAGTTAGTTATATCCAGGCTGTCCAATAGTTAGTTATATCCAGGCTGTACCAATAGTTAGTTATATCCAGGCTGTCCAATAGTTAGTTATATCCAGAATGTACCATAGTTAGTTATATCCAGGCTGTCCAATAGTTAGTTATATCCAGGCTGTACCAATAGTTAGTTATATCCAGGTACCAATAGTTTGTTATATCCAATAGTTAGTTATATCCAGGCTGTCCAATAGTTAGTTATATCCAGGCTGTCCAATAGTTAGTTATATCCAGGCTGTCCAATAGTTAGTTATATCCAGAATGTACCATAGTTAGTTATATCCAGGCTGTCCAATAGTTAGTTATATCCAGGATGTCCAATAGTTAGTTATATCCAGACTGTACCATAGTTAGATAAATCCAGGCTGTCCAATAGTTAGTTACATCCAGACTGTACCATTGTTAGATATATCCAGGCTGTCCAATAGTTAGTTATATCCAGAATGTACCATAGTTAGATATATCCAGGCTGTCCAATAGTTAGTTATATCCAGAATGTACCATAGTTAGTTATATCCAGGCTGTCCAATAGTTAGTTATATCCAGAATTTTACCACAGTTATATCTGGGCTGTACCATAGTTATATCCAGGCTGTCCAATAGTTAGTTATATCCAGGCTGTCCAATAGTTAGTTATATCCAGAATGTACCATAGTTATATCCAGAATGTATATACAGGCTGTCCAGGCTGTCCAATAGCTTGTTATATCCAGGCTGTCCAATAGTTAGTTATATCCAGGCTGTCCAATAGTTAGTTATATCCAGGCTGTCCAATAGTTAGTTATATCCAGGCTGTCCAATAGTTAGTTATATCCAGGCTGTCCAATAGTTAGTTATATCCAGGCTGTCCAATAGTTAGTTATATCCAGAATGTACCATAGTTAGTTATATCCAGGCTGTCCAATAGTTAGTTATATCCAGAATGTACCATAGTTATATCCAGGCTGTCCAATAGTTAGTTATATCCAGAATGTACCATAGTTATATCCAGGCTGTCCAATAGTTAGTTATATCCAGAATGTACCATAGTTAGTTATATCCAGAATGTACCATAGTTATATCCAGGCTGTCCAATAGTTAGTTATATCCAGGCTGTCCAATAGTTAGTTATATCCAGGCTGTCCAATAGTTAGTTATATCCAGGCTGTCCAATAGTTAGTTATATCCAGAATGTACCATAGTTAGTTATATCCAGGCTGTCCAATAGTTAGTTATATCCAGGCTGTCCAATAGTTAGTCATATCCAGGCTGTCCAATAGTTAGTTATATCCAGAATGTACCATAGTTATATCCAGGCTGTCCAATAGTTTGTTATATCCAGGCTGTCCAATAGTTAGTTATATCCAGGCTGTCCAATAGTTAGTTATATCCAGGCTGTAATAGTTAGTTATATCCAGGCTGTCCAATAGTTAGTTATATCCAGAATGTACCATAGTTAGTTATATCCAGGCTGTCCAATAGTTAGTTATATCCAGAATGTACCATAGTTATATCCAGGCTGTCCAATAGTTAGTTATATCCAGAATGTACCATAGTTAGTTATATCCAGGCTGTCCAATAGTTAGTTATATCCAGAATGTACCATAGTTATATCCAGGCTGTCCAATAGTTAGTTATATCCAGAATGTACCATAGTTATATCCAGAATGTACCATAGTTATATCCAGGCTGTCCAATAGCTTGTTATATCCAGGCTGTCCAATAGTTAGTTATATCCAGGCTGTCCAATAGTTAGTTATATCCAGGCTGTCCAATAGTTAGTTATATCCAGGCTGTCCAATAGTTAGTTATATCCAGGCTGTCCAATAGTTAGTTATATCCAGGCTGTCCAATAGTTAGTTATATCCAGAATGTACCATAGTTAGTTATATCCAGGCTGTCCAATAGTTAGTTATATCCAGGCTGTCCAATAGTTAGTTATATCCAGGCTGTACCATAGTTAGTTATATCCAGAATTTACCATAGTTAGTTACATCCAGACTGTACCATAGTTAGATATATCCAGGCTGTCCAATAGTTAGTTATATCCAGACTGTACCATAGTTAGATATATCCAGGCTGTCCAATAGTTAGTTATATCCAGAATGTACCACAGTTATATCTGGGCTGTACCATAGTTATATCCAGGCTGTCCAATAGTTAGTTATATCCAGAATGTACCATAGTTATATCCAGGCTGTCCAATAGCTTGTTATATCCAGAATGTACCATAGTTATATCCAGGCTGTCCAATAGTTAGTTATATCCAGAATTTTACCACAGTTATATCTGGGCTGTACCATAGTTATATCCAGGCTGTCCAATAGTTAGTTATATCCAGAATGTACCATAGTTAGTTATATCCAGGCTGTCCAATAGTTAGTTATATAGTCCAAATGTACCATAGTTATATCCAGGCTGTCCAATAGTTAGTTATATCCAGAATGTATAGGTTATATATCCAGGCTGTCCAATAGTTAGTTATATCCAGAATGTACCATAGTTAGTTATATCCAGAATGTACCATAGTTATATCCAGGCTGTCCAATAGTTAGTTATATCCAGGCTGTCCAATAGTTAGTTATATCCAGGCTGTCCAATAGTTAGTTATATCCAGGCTGTCCAATAGTTAGTTATATCCAGAATGTACCAATAGTTAGTTATATCCAGGCTGTCCAATAGTTAGTTATATCCAGGCTGTCCAATAGTTAGTTATATCCAGAATGTACCAGGCTGTCCAATAGTTAGTTATATCCAGGCTGTCCAATAGTTAGTTATATCCAGGCTGTCCAATAGTTAGTTATATCCAGGCTGTCCAATAGTTAGTTATATCCAGAATGTACCATAGTTAGTTATATCCAGGCTGTCCAATAGTTAGTTATATCCAGGCTGTCCAATAGTTAGTTATATCCAGGCTGTCCAATAGTTAGTTATATCCAGAATGTACCATAGTTAGTTATATCCAGGCTGTCCAATAGTTAGTTATATCCAGGATGTCCAATAGTTAGTTATATCCAGGCTGTCCAATAGTTAGTTATATCCAGGCTGTACCATAGTTAGTTATATCCAGAATTTACCATAGTTAGTTACATCCAGACTGTACCATAGTTAGATATATCCAGGCTGTCCAATAGTTAGTTATATCCAGACTGTACCATAGTTAGATATATCCAGGCTGTCCAATAGTTAGTTATATCCAGAATGTACCATAGTTAGTTATATCCAGGCTGTCCAATAGTTAGTTATATCCAGAATGTACCATAGTTATATCCAGGCTGTCCAATAGTTAGTTATATCCAGGCTGTCCAATAGTTAGTTATATCCAGAATGTACCATAGTTAGTTATATCCAGAATGTACCATAGTTATATCCAGGCTGTCCAATAGTTAGTTATATCCAGGCTGTCCAATAGTTAGTTATATCCAGGCTGTCCAATAGTTAGTTATATCCAGGCTGTCCAATAGTTAGTTATATCCAGAATGTACCATAGTTAGTTATATCCAGGCTGTCCAATAGTTAGTTATATCCAGAATGTACCACTAGTTAGTTATATCCAGGCTGTCCAATAGTTAGTTATATCCAGAATGTACCATTAGTTATATCCAGGCTGTCCAATAGTTAGTTATATCCAGAATGTACCATAGTTATGTTAGTTATATCAGGCTGTTAGTTATATATCCAGGCTGTCCAATAGTTAGTTATATCCAGAATGTACCATAGTTAGTTATATCCAGAATGTACCATTAGTTATATCCAGGCTGTCCAATAGTTAGTTATATCCAGGCTGTCCAATAGTTAGTTATATCCAGGCTGTCCAATAGTTAGTTATATCCAGAATGTACCATAGTTAGTTATATCCAGGCTGTCCAATAGTTAGTTATATCCAGAATGTACCATAGTTATATCCAGGCTGTCCAATAGTTAGTTATATCCAGAATGTACCATAGTTAGTTATATCCAGGCTGTCCAATAGTTAGTTATATCCAGGCTGTCCAATAGTTAGTTATATCCAGGCTGTCCAATAGTTAGTTATATCCAGGCTGTACCATAGTTAGTTATATCCAGAATTTACCATAGTTAGTTATATCCAGAATTTACCATAGTTAGTTACATCCAGACTGTACCATAGTTAGTTATATCCAGACTGTACCATAGTTAGTTATATCCAGGCTGTCCAATAGTTAGTTATATCCAGAATGTACCATAGTTAGTTATATCCAGGCTGTCCAATAGTTAGTTATATCCAGAATGTACCATAGTTAGTTATATCCAGGCTGTCCAATAGTTAGTTATATCCAGAATGTCCAATAGTTAGTTATATCCAGAATGTACCATAGTTATATATCAGGCTGTCCAATAGTTAGTTATATCCAGGCTGTCCAATAGTTAGTTATATCCAGAATGTACTAGTTAGTTATATCCAGAATAGTACCATAGTTATATCCAGGCTGTCCAATAGTTAGTTATATCCAGGCTGTCCAATAGTTAGTTATATCCAGGCTGTCCAATAGTTAGTTATATCCAGGCTGTCCAATAGTTAGTTATATCCAGGCTGTCCAATAGTTAGTTATATCCAGAATGTACCAATAGTTAGTTATATCCAGGCTGTCCAATAGTTAGTTATATCCAGGCTGTCCAATAGTTAGTTATATCCAGAATGTCCAATAGTTAGTTATATCCAGGCTGTCCAATAGTTAGTTATATCCAGAATGTACCAATAGTTATATTATATCCAGGCTGTCCAATAGTTAGTTATATCCAGGCTGTCCAATAGTTAGTTATATCCAGGCTGTCCAATAGTTAGTTATATCCAGAATGTACCATAGTTATATCCAGGCTGTCCAATAGTTAGTTATATCCAGGCTGTCCAATAGTTAGTTATATCCAGGCTGTCCAATAGTTAGTTATATCCAGAATGTACCATAGTTAGTTATTTCCAGAATGTACCATAGTTATATCCAGGCTGTCCAATAGTTAGTTATATCCAGAATGTACCATAGTTAGTTATATCCAGGCTGTCCAATAGTTAGTTATATCCAGAATGTACCATAGTTAGTTATATCCAGGCTGTCCAATAGTTAGTTATATCCAGAATGTACCATAGTTATATATCCAGGCTGTACCATAGTTATATATCCAGGCTGTCCAATAGTTAGTTATATCCAGAATGTACCATAGTTAGTTATATCCAGAATGTACCATAGTTAGTTATATCCAGGCTGTCCAATAGTTAGTTATATCCAGAATGTACCATAGTTAGTTATATCCAGGTTGTGTCCAATAGTTAGTTATATCCAGGCTGTCCAATAGTTAGTTATATCCAGGCTGTCTGTTAGTTATATCCAATAGTTAGTTATATCCAGGCTGTCCAATAGTTAGTTATATCCAGGCTGTCCAATAGTTAGTTATATCCAGAATGTACCATAGTTATATTATATCCAGGCTGTCCAATAGTTAGTTATATCCAGGCTGTCCAATAGTTAGTTATATCCAGGCTGTCCAATAGTTAGTTATATCCAGGCTGTCCAATAGTTAGTTATATCCAGTTATTATTATATCCAGGCTGTCCAATAGTTAGTTATATCCAGGCTGTCCAATAGTTAGTTATATCCAGGCTGTCCAATAGTTAGTTATATCCAGGCTGTCCAATAGTTAGTTATATCCAGGCTGTCCAATAGTTAGTTATATCCAGGCTGTCCAATAGTTAGTTATATCCAGGATGTCCAATAGTTAGTTATATCCAGGCTGTCCAATAGTTAGTTATATCCAGGCTGTACCATAGTTAGTTATATCCAGAATTTACCATAGTTAGTTACATCCAGACTGTACCATAGTTAGATAAATCCAGGCTGTCCAATAGTTATATCCAGTTATATCCAGACTGTACCATAGTTAGATATATCCAGGCTGTCCAATAGTTAGTTATATCCAGAATGTACCATAATTAGATATATCCAGGCTGTCCAATAGTTAGTTATATCCAGAATGTACCATAGTTAGTTATATCCAGGCTGTCCAATAGTTAGTTATATCCAGAATTTTACCACAGTTATATCTGGGCTGTACCATAGTTATATCCAGGCTGTCCAATAGTTAGTTATATCCAGGCTGTCCAATAGTTAGTTATATCCAGAATGTACCATAGTTAGTTATATCCAGAATGTACCATAGTTATATCCAGGCTGTCCAATAGTTTGTTATATCCAGGCTGTCCAATAGTTAGTTATATCCAGGCTGTCCAATAGTTAGTTATATCCAGGCTGTCCAATAGTTAGTTATATCCAGAATGTACCATAGTTAGTTATATCCAGGCTGTCCAATAGTTAGTTATATCCAGAATGTACCATAGTTATATCCAGGCTGTCCAATAGTTAGTTATATCCAGAATGTACCATAGTTATATCCAGAATGTACCATAGTTATATCCAGGCTGTCCAATAGTTAGTTATATCCAGAATGTACCATAGTTATATCCAGGCTGTCCAATAGTTAGTTATATCCAGAATGTACCATAGTTAGTTATATCCAGGCTGTACCAATAGTTAGTTATATCCAGGCTGTCCAATAGTTAGTTATATCCAGGCTGTCCAATAGTTATATATCCAGGCTGTCCAATAGTTAGTTATATCCAGGCTGTCCAATAGTTAGTTATATCCAGAATGTACCAATAGTTAGTTATATCCAGGCTGTCCAATAGTTAGTTATATCCAGAATGTTAGTTATATCCATAGTTAGTTATATCCAGGCTGTCCAATAGTTAGTTATATCCAGGCTGTACCATAGTTAGTTATATCCAGGCTGTCCAATAGTTAGTTATATCCAGAATGCTAGTTAGTTATATCCAGACTGTACCATAGTTAGTTATATCCAGGCTGTTAGTTAGTTATATCCAGAATGTACCATAGTTAGTTATATCCAGGCTGTCCAATAGTTAGTTATATCCAGAATGTACCATAGTTAGTTATATCCAGGCTGTTAGTTATATATCCAGAATGTACCAATAGTTATATCCAGGCTGTAATAGTTATATCCAGGCTGTACCAATAGTTAGTTATATCCAGGCTGTCCAATAGTTAGTTATATCCAGAATGTACCATAGTTATTATATCCAGGCTGTCCAATAGTTAGTTATATCCAGGCTGTCCAATAGTTAGTTATATCCAGAATGTACCATAGTTAGTTATATCCAGGCTGTCCAATAGTTAGTTATATCCAGGCTGTCCAATAGTTAGTTATATCCAGGCTGTCCAATAGTTAGTTATATCCAGGCTGTCCAATAGTTAGTTATATCCAGGCTGTACCAATAGTTAGTTATATCCAGTCCAATAATGTTAGTTATATCCAGGCTGTCCAATAGTTAGTTATATCCAGGCTGTCCAATAGTTAGTTATATCCAGGCTGTCCAATAGTTAGTTATATCCAGGCTGTCCAATAGTTAGTTATATCCAGAATGTACCATAGTTATATCCAGGCTGTCCAATAGTTATATATCCAGGCTGTCCAATAGTTAGTTATATCCAGGCTGTCCAATAGTTAGTTATATCCAGGCTGTCCAATAGTTAGTTATATCCAGAATGTACCAATAGTTAGTTATATCCAGGCTGTTATATCAGGCTAGTTAGTTATATCCAGGCTGTCCAATAGTTTATATCCAGGCTGTTAGTTAGTTATATCCAGGCTGTACCAATAGTTAGTTATATCCAGACTGTACCATAGTTAGTTATATCCAGGCTGTCCAATAGTTAGTTATATCCAGAATGTACCATAGTTAGATATATCCAGGCTGTCCAATAGTTAGTTATATCCAGAATGTACCATAGTTAGTTATATCCAGGCTGTCCAATAGTTAGTTATATCCAGAATGTACCATAGTTATATCCAGGCTGTATAGTTATATATCCAGGCTGTCCAATAGTTAGTTATATCCAGAATGTACCATAGTTAGAATGTACCATATATCCAGAATGTCCAATAGTTATTATATCCAGGCTGTCCAATAGTTAGTTATATCCAGAATGTACCATAGTTAGTTATATCCAGGCTAGTTAGTTATATCCAGGCTGTCCAATAGTTAGTTATATCCAGGCTGTCCAATAGTTAGTTATATCCAGGCTGTACCAATAGTTAGTTATATCCAGGCTGTCCAATAGTTAGTTATATCCAGGCTGTCCAATAGTTAGTTATATCCAGAATGTACCATAGTTATATCCAGGCTGTCCAATAGTTAGTTATATCCAGGCTGTCCAATAGTTAGTTATATCCAGGCTGTCCAATAGTTAGTTATATCCAGGCTGTCCAATAGTTAGTTATATCCAGGCTGTACCAATAGTTAGTTATATCAGGCTGTCCAGGCTGTTAGTTATATCCAGGCTGTCCAATAGTTAGTTATATCCAGGCTGTCCAATAGTTAGTTATATCCAGGCTGTCCAATAGTTAGTTATATCCAGAATGTACCATAGTTAGTTATATCCAGGCTGTCCAATAGTTAGTTATATCCAGGATGTCCAATAGTTAGTTATATCCAGGCTGTCCAATAGTTAGTTATATCCAGGCTGTACCATAGTTAGTTATATCCAGAATTTACCATAGTTAGTTACATCCAGACTGTACCATAGTTAGATAAATCCAGGCTGTCCAATAGTTAGTTATATCCAGACTGTACCATAGTTAGATATATCCAGGCTGTCCAATAGTTAGTTATATCCAGAATGTACCATAATTAGATATATCCAGGCTGTCCAATAGTTAGTTATATCCAGAATGTACCATAGTTAGTTATATCCAGGCTGTCCAATAGTTAGTTATATCCAGAATTTTACCACAGTTATATCTGGGCTGTACCATAGTTATATCCAGGCTGTCCAATAGTTAGTTATATCCAGGCTGTCCAATAGTTAGTTATATCCAGGCAGTTAATATCCAGTGTACCATAGTTAGTTATATCCAAATGTACCATAGTTATATCCAGGCTGTCCAATAGTTTGTTATATCCAGGCTGTCCAATAGTTAGTTATATCCAGAATAGGCTGTCCAATAGTTAGTTATATCCAGGCTGTCCAATAGTTAGTTATATCCAGAATGTACCATAGTTAGTTATATCCAGGCTGTCCAATAGTTAGTTATATCCAGAATGTACCATAGTTATATCCAGGCTGTCCAATAGTTAGTTATATCCAGAATGTACCATAGTTATATCCAGGCTTAATTATAGGCTCCAGAATGTACCATAGTTATATCCAGGCTGTCCAATAGTTAGTTATATCCAGAATGTACCATAGTTAGTTATGTACCATAGTTATATCCAGGCTGTCCAATAGTTAGTTATATCCAGGCTGTCCAATAGTTAGTTATATCCAGGCTGTCCAATAGTTAGTTATATCCAGGCTGTCCATAGTTAGTTATATCCAGGCTGTCCAATAGTTAGTTATATCCAGAATGTACCATAGTTATATCCAGGCTGTCTAATAGTTAGTTATATCCAGAATGTACCATAGTTAGTTATATCCAGGCTGTCCAATAGTTAGTTGTATCCAGGCTGTCCAATAGTTAGTTATATCCAGGCTGTCCAATAGTTAGTTATATCCAGGCTGTACCATAGTTAGTTATATCCAGAATGTACCATAGTTAGTTACATCCAGACTGTACCATAGTTAGATATATCCAGGCTGTCCAATAGTTAGTTATATCCAGACTGTACCATAGTTAGATATATCCAGGCTGTCCAATAGTTAATTATATCCAGAATGTACCATAGTTAGGTATATCCAGGCTGTCCAATAGTTAGTTATATCCAGAATGTACCATAGTTATATCTGGGCTGTACCATAGTTATATCCAGGCTGTCCAATAGTTAGTTATATCCAGAATGTACCATAGTTAGCTATATCCAGAATATACCATAGTTATATCCAGGCTGTCCAATAGTTAGTTATATCCAGAATGTACCATAGTTAGCTATATCCAGAATATACCATAGTTATATCCAGGCTGTCCAATAGTTAGTTATATCCAGAATGTACCATAGTTATATCCAGGCTGTCCAATAGTTAGTTATATCCAGAATGTACCATAGTTAGTTATATCCAGGCTGTCCAATAGTTAGTTATATCCAGAATAGTTACCATAGTTATATCCAGGCTGTCCAATAGTTAGTTATATCCAGGCTGTCCAGTTAGTTATATCCAGAATGTACCATAGTTATATCCAGGCTGTCCAATAGTTTGTTATATCCAGGCTGTCCAATAGTTAGTTATATCCAGGCTGTCCAATAGTTAGTTATATCCAGGCTGTCCAATAGTTAGTTATATCCAGGCTGTCCAATAGTTAGTTATATCCAGGCTGTCCAATAGTTAGTTATATCCAGAATGTACCATAGTTATATCCAGAATGTACCATAGTTATATCCAGGCTGTCCAATAGTTAGTTATATCCAGGCTGTATCCAGGCCATAGTTAGTTATATCCAGGCTGTCCAATAGTTAGTTATATCCAGGCTGTCCATAGTTAGTTATATCCAGAATGTACCATAGTTAGATAAGAATCCAGGCTGTCCAATAGTTAGTTATATCCAGACTGTACCATAGTTAGATATATCCAGGCTGTCCAATAGTTAGTTATATCCAGAATGTACCATAGTTAGATATATCCAGGCTGTCCAATAGTTAGTTATATCCAGAATGTACCATAGTTAGTTATATCCAGGCTGTCCAATAGTTAGTTATATCCAGGCTGTCCAATAGTTAGTTATATCCAGGCTGTCCAATAGTTAGTTATATCCAGGCTGTACCATAGTTAGTTATATCCAGGCTGTCCAATAGTTAGTTATATCCAGAATGCTAGTTATATCCATAGTTAGTTATATCCAGAATGTACCATAGTCCAGGCTGTCCAATAGTTAGTTATATCCAGAATGTCCAATAGTTAGTTATATCCAGGCTGTCCAATAGTTAGTTATATCCAGGCTGTCCAATAGTTAGTTATATCCAGAATGTACCATAGTTAGTTATATCCAGGCTGTCCAATAGTTAGTTATATCCAGAATGTACCATAGTTATATCCAGGCTGTCCAATAGTTAGTTATATCCAGAATGTACCATAGTTATATCCAGGCTGTCCAATAGTTAGTTATATCCAGAATGTACCATAGTTATATCCAGGCTGTCCAATAGTTAGTTATATCCAGAATGTACCATAGTTAGTTATATCCAGAATGTACCATAGTTATATCCAGGCTGTCCAATAGTTAGTTATATCCAGGCTGTCCAATAGTTAGTTATATCCAGGCTGTCCAATAGTTAGTTATATCCAGGCTGTCCAATAGTTAGTTATATAGTTAGTTATATCAGGCTGTCCAATAGTTAGTTATATCCAGAATGTACCATAGTTAGTTATATCCAGGCTGTCCAATAGTTAGTTATATCCAGAATGTACCATATCCAGTGTATTATATCCAGGCTGTCCAATAGTGTCCAGTTATATCCAGGCTGTCCAATAGTTAGTTATATCCAGGCTGTACCAATAGTTAGTTATATCCAGGCTGTCCAATAGTTAGTTATATCCAGGCTGTACCATAGTTAGTTATATCCAGGCTGTCCATAGTTAGTTATATCCAGGCTGTCCAATAGTTAGTTATATCCAGAATGTACCATAGTTAGTTATATCCAGGCTGTCCAATAGTTAGTTATATCCAGAACCAATAGTTAGTTATATCCAGGCTGTCCAATAGTTATATCCAGGCTGTCCAATAGTTAGTTATATCCAGAATGTACCATAGTTAGTTATATCCAGGCTGTCCAATAGTTAGTTATATCCAGGCTGTCCAATAGTTAGTTATATCCAGGCTGTCCAATAGTTAGTTATATCCAGGCTGTCCAATATATCCAGTTAGTTATATCCAGAATGTATATTATATCCAGGCTGTCCAATAGTTAGTTATATCCAGGCTGTCCAATAGTTAGTTATATCCAGGCTGTCCAATAGTTAGTTATATCCAGGCTGTCCATATCCATAGTTTTATATCCAGGCTGTCCAATAGTTAGTTATATCCAGGCTGTCCAATAGTTAGTTATATCCAGGCTGTCCAATAGTTAGTTATATCCAGGCTGTACCATAGTTAGTTATATCCAGGCTGTCCAATAGTTAGTTATATCCAGAATGTACCATAGTTATATCCAGGCTGTCCAATAGTTAGTTATATCCAGAATGTACCATAGTTAGTTATATCCAGGCTGTCCAATAGTTAGTTATATCCAGAATGTACCATAGTTAGTTATATCCAGGCTGTCCAATAGTTAGTTATATCCAGAATGTACCATAGTTAGTTATATCCAGGCTGTCCAATAGTTAGTTATATCCAGAATGTATATCCAGGCAGTTAGTTATATCCAGGCTGTCCAATAGTTAGTTATATCCAGGCTGTACCATAGTTAGTTATATCCAGGCTGTACCAATAGTTAGTTATATCCAGAATGTACCATAGTTAGTTATATCCAGAATGTACCATAGTTATATCCAGGTTATATCCAGGCTGTCCAATAGTTAGTTATATCCAGGCTGTCCAATAGTTAGTTATATCCAGGCTGTCCAATAGTTAGTTATATCCAGGCTGTCCAATAGTTAGTTATATCCAGAATGTACCATAGTTAGATATATCCAGGCTGTCCAATAGTTAGTTATATCCAGAATGTACCATAGTTAGTTATATCCAGGCTGTCCAATAGTTAGTTATATCCAGAATGTACCATAGTTAGTTATATCCAGAATGTACCATAGTTAGTTATATCCAGAATGTACCATAGTTATATCCAGGCTGTCCAATAGTTAGTTATATCCAGAATGTACCATAGTTATATATCCAGAATGTGTACCATAGTTAGTATATCCAGGCTGTCCAATAGTTAGTTATATCCAGGCTGTCCAATAGTTAGTTATATCCAGAATGTCCATAGTTAGTTATATCCAGGCTGTCCAATAGTTAGTTATATCCAGAATGTACCATAGGCTGTACCATAGTTATATCCAGGCTGTCCAATAGTTAGTTATATCCAGAATGTACCATAGTTAGTTATATCCAGGCTGTCCAATAGTTAGTTATCCAGGCTGTCCAATAGTTAGTTATATCCAGGCTGTCCAATAGTTAGTTATATCCAGGCTGTACCATAGTTAGTTATATCCAGGCTGTACCATAGTTAGTTATATCCAGAATGTACCATAGTTAGTTATATCCAGGCTGTCCAATAGTTAGTTATATCCAGAATGTACCATAGTTAGTTAGTATATCCAGGCTGTCCAATAGTTAGTTATATCCAGAATGTACCATAGTTAGTTATATTAGTTATATCCAGGCTGTCCAATAGTTAGTTATATCCAGAATGTACCATAGTTAGTTATTATATATCCAGGCTGTCCAATAGTTAGTTATATCCAGGCTGTACCATAGTTAGTTATATCCAGGCTGTACCATAGTTATTATATCCAGGCTGTCCAATAGTTAGTTATATCCAGGCTGTACCATAGTTAGTTATATCCAGGCTGTCCAATAGTTAGTTATATCCAGGCTGTCCAATAGTTAGTTATATCCAGAATGTACCATAGTTAGTTATATCCAGGCTGTCCAATAGTTAGTTATATCCAGAATGTACCATAGTTAGTTATATCCAGAATGTACCATAGTTAGTTATATCCAGAATGTACCATAGTTAGTTATAGCCAGGATGTCCAATAGTTAGTTATATCCAGAATGTACCATAGTTATATCCAGGCTGTCCCGTAGTTATATCCAGGCTGTCCAATAGTTAGTTATATCCAGGCTGTCGTACTACCATAGTTAGTTATATCCAGGCTGTCCAATAGTTAGTTATATCCAGGCTGTCCAATAGTTAGTTATTATCCAGGCTGTCCAATAGTTATTATATCCAGGCTGTCCAATAGTTAGTTATATCCAGGCTGTCCATAGTTAGTTATATCCAGGCTGTCCAATAGTTAGTTATATCCAGGCTGTACCATAGTTAGTTATATCCAGGCTGTCCAATAGTTAGTTATATCCAGGCTGTCCATGTCAATAGTTAGTTATATCCAGGCTGTCCAATAGTTAGTTATATCCAGGCTGGTTAGTTATATCCAGTGTACCATAGTTAGTTATATCCAGGCTGTACCATAGTTAGTTATATCCAGGCTGTCCAATAGTTAGTTATATCCAGGCTGTACCATAGTTAGTTATATCCAGGCTGTCCAATAGTTAGTTATATCCAGAATGTACCATAGTTAGTTATATCCAGGCTGTACCATAGTTAGTTATATCCAGGCTGTCCAGGCTGTCCAATAGTTAGTTATATCCAGGCTGTACCATAGTTAGTATATCCAGGCTGTCCATAGTTAGTTATATCCAGGTACCATAGTTAGTTATATCCAGGCTGTACCATAGTTAGTTATATCCAGGCTGTACCATAGTTAGTTATATCCAGGCTGTCCAATAGTTAGTTATATCCAGGCTGTACCATAGTTAGTTATATCCAGAATGTACCATAGTTAGTTATATCCAGGCTGTCCAATAGTTAGTTATATCCAGGCTGTACCAATAGTTATATCCAGGCTGTATCAGGCTAGTTAGTATATCCAGGCTGTCCATAGTTAGTTATATCCAGGCTGTTAGTATATCCAGGCTGTCCATAGTTAGTTATATCCAGAATGTACCATAGTTATATATCCAGGCTGTCCAATAGTTAGTTATATCCAGAATGTAGTTATATCCAGGCTGTCCAATAGTTAGTTATATCCAGGCTGTACCATAGTAGTTATATCCAGGCTGTCCAATAGTTAGTTATATCCAGGCTGTCCAATAGTTAGTTATATCCAGAATGTACCATAGTTAGTTAGTTAGTTATATCCAGGCTGTACCAGTAGTTAGTTATATCCAGGCTGTAGTACACCATAGTTAGTTATATCCAGGCTGTAGTACTACCATAGTTAGTTATATCCAGGCTGTCCAATAGTTAGTTATATCCAGAATGTACCATATTCCAGGCTGTAGTATATCCAGAATGTACCATAGTTAGTTATATCCAGGCTGTCCAATAGTTAGTTATATCCAGGCTGTCCATAGTTAGTTATATAGGCTGTCCAATAGTTAGTTATATCCAGGCTGTACCATAGTTAGTTATATCCAGAATACCATAGTTAGTTATATCCAGGCTGTACCATAGTTAGTTATATCCAGGCTGTCCAATAGTTAGTTATATCCAGAGTACCATAGTTATATCCAGGCTGTAGTATATCTACCATAGTTAGTTATATCCAGGCTGTCCAATAGTTAGTTATATCCAGAATGTACCATAGTTAGTTATAGTTAGTTATATCAGGCTGTCCAATAGTAGTTATATCTACCATAGTTAGTTATATCCAGGCTGTAGTAGTTATATCCAGGCTGTCCATAGTTAGTTATATCCAGGCTGTAGTACTACCATAGTTAGTTATATCCAGGCTGTACCATAGTTAGTTATATCCAGGCTGTCCAATAGTTAGTTATATCCAGGCTGTAGTACTGTACCATAGTTAGTTATATCCAGGCTGTACCATAGTTAGTTATATCCAGGCTGTAGTACTACCATAGTTAGTTATATCCAGGCTGTAGTATTACCATAGTTAGTTATATCCAGGCTGTAGTATTACCATAGTTAGTTATATCCAGGCTGTAGTACTACCATAGTTAGGCTGTAGTTATTAGTTATATCCAGGCTAGTTAGTACTACCATAGTTAGTTGTATTATATCAGGCTGTAGTTATATCCAGAATGTACCATAGTTAGTTATATCCAGGCTGTACCAGGCCAGGCTGTAGTACTACCATAGTTAGTTATATCCAGGCTGTAGTACTACCATAGTTAGTTATATCCAGGCTGTAGTACTACCATAATTAGTTATATCCAGGCTGTAGTACTACCATAGTTAGTTATATCCAGGCTGTAGTACTACCATAGCTAGTTGTATTCAGGCTGTAGTACTACCATAGCTAGTTATATCCTGGCTGTAGTACTACCATAGTTAGTTATATCCAGGCTGTAGTACTACCATAGTTAGTTATATCCAGGCTGTAGTACTACCATAGTTAGTTATATCCAGGCTGTAGTACTACCATAGCTAGTTGTATTCAGGCTGTACCATAGCTAGTTAACATGAAACTACTTTCATATTTTGCCAAATGTTTTTCACCCTGAAACAGGCTTTGTGGGAAGCTCGATTTGTCTGCACAATCTGCAGTGTAAGACGTCGTTAATAGTAGTGATGGAATGCTACTAGTTGGATAATATGCATACACAAAGATTTAAACTGTAGCATCATCGAAACAGTTCATTATTTAGCTAAACATCAGTATTTCACTATGTGTTTAACGAGAAACGTCTTGGGCGGTCTTTATCCTTGTCTCACCTGGTTGCCTTAGGGTCCCATATGACCACATCAGCATCACAACCCTTAGCGATCTTTCCCTTTTGGGGGTAGAAGTTGAAGATTTTCGCTGCATTGCTGCTGGTGACAGCTACGAATCGATTCTCGTCCATTTTCCCGCTATGCTGCGGAAAGTAATTACACAAAATACTGAGTTTCAATATTCTGGATATAAAAATTCCATATTTACTGACATAATTAACCTGACCAAAGGTCAATGCTTAACGGTGCAGTAAGCGATTCAAAGTTTCACTCCAAATATCAAAACGTGTCATTTTTGGCGTTTTACAATGTTAATTTTGCAATAGCCTCCGGGTCAACCGATCCTGAGAGAAGGGCAGAAAGAAGTAAGGGAGGAAGAAAGAAATGGAAAGAGAAGGACAGAAAGAAAGCTAGCCTGCTGCCTCATCCACTATGACAGTTTGGATTGATTCTGACTGATAAAAACTTCCTTGATGCACATAATAAATAGCATAATATAAATTGTTATCTTCTCTTCTCACAGCAGAAATGTCACTTGTCACCTTTTAAGTCCTACTATAGAACTTAATCAACCGTCTAAAAATAGTACCACTCATTTTTGTAGGACCTGTACCCTTGTCCTGGACAACAACAAAAACATCCCTTTCAGTGGAGAATCTCCATGAGTATGCTTTTTGGTGTAGGGCTATAGGCTTAATCTGTCCGGGAAACTGGCCTATAGTGTGTATAATAAAGAATGATGTGATATGAAGAATGAGAGGCCTAACTGACAACGCCCTTCTCCCAAATGACAGACATCCTGTCCTCCACTCCGTTGACTCCATTGGGGATCTTTGTAAAGTCGTCTTTGCCCAGGGCTTTCTGACACACAGAGAATGTGCAGTTGTCTGTCCCAGTCACGCTGAGGTCATCACTGGAAGAATGAAACAGAAGCATCTACATCACTAAACGGTAAGGCAGCCATCTTTACTGCCTGTCATTCATTTCTATTGCACCGACAATATGCAGTTTCACCTCACTTTCCACTGTGTTTTCCACTGTTGTTCACCTTCCCAGTTCCTGTGTTCCTGGCTGGTTGGTAACACTGTGTTACATACACTCCAATTGTACATATATTATGTGATATATGTTATAAACAGTCATGACTGTTGGGATCATATGCTGTTATGTCATTGTTATGACAGTGTTATGGAGCACTTATGTGACAGTGGGTGCATGAAGGTGTAACCTAATATGCTTTACTCAATGAAAAGGGCAGGAGAGGGACAGTGAGAGCAGGTTGATATTGTTTAAGGCTCCACATACTTTGCCAGTAGGTCCATAAGGTATCCCGGGGTGCTGGGGTCGGGCCTCAGAGGTGGGCCCATGACGAACTTGGCAGCGTGGGCCCAGTCTTTGTGCCAGCAGTGGGTGCCATCTGTACCCAGTCCTGCTGCTATGGGCTCTCCAAACACCACACGGCCTGTTGTGGCAAAAACATCCCAAAAACATGCACACATAACACAGAACACCATCCATGTCATGTTGAGCCTCTCTCTCACTCTCTCTGTCTCTGTCTGTCTCTCTCTCTCTCATTCTCTCTCACTCTCTCTGTCTCTGTCATTCTTTCCCACCTACAGTTCCTACCAGCAGGCATTGTCAGGCCCCCCTCACCATTTCTGCGTGCGTTGGACACCACCTTAGCGGCAGACTTGCTCATGACGTGGACAACATAGAGCGGGCAGTTCACAGCGTGGGCGATGGTGATGGCTCTCTGGGTGGCTTCAGCCTCCACCTCCTCAGGACGACACAACTCATGACCCTCCGGACCTGTGATGCCCAGGGACAGCATCTTCTTAGCCCCCTGCCAAGTGAGAGAAGGTCAGTTTAAAAAATGCCCCCTAAATGGCAGATCAAATAAAAACTGCCTGTGTGACTCAGATAAACTTTTGTTACAAAAGGTTATACAAGCATGAGCAGATTAGCATAGAATATTACACCATGACGCAAACAGGTTTTCCTCAGCTAGTGTTGAGGGAGGAAGCTGACATGTTACATGCTTTTTGCAAACAGACAATGGTTTTATTACGAATACTACTCTATGGAAGTTTAGTTGCTAATCGTTTACATACAAGTTATCTGTAAACTCACTCTAAACATGCTCACAATAAATGTATCTCCTGAATATTTTGTCACCACAAACAGACTACAGATTGGTCATCTGCTGCCCTCTAGTGGTTATTCTGCAGACCTCACCTTGGAACAGAAAGTTAACAATTCAGAGCTGGAACATTTCAACCTGAATCAAACGGAACTAGGTGTTGATCCTTGGACTTTTTGTGTAACTGATATTGTATTGAGTGAACACTGCTTTTCGTATCATTTCAGGTTAACACTGACCCACCTGTTCAGCTAAAACAGAGGACAGTTACTGTAATGAGCCTTGCCCCTTCAGACATTGACAAGGAACAAACAAAAAAAGAGTTAAGTAATAAGTCAAATAGTTTCCCCCTTAGTTAATAATTTATTGTGCTCTTTGCTTCCACATTGCAGCAACATAAAAACATTCTCAGCAACATAACTTCATTTTCAAATGCGCGAAAGAATGAATGCCATAGAGGGGTAAAATGATCAATTATAAAATGATCAACAGGAAAGCTATGAACTGTAATTCCAGTGTCATGAGATTGCAAAACATGACACTGCAAAACAAGTTTGGTTTGGTTCCCGTACCTCATATGGAGGAATGAAATGAGCTACTGTTCATGTGCCTTTATGTAGGCCATGACACGTAAATGGTACTCTTATACTCATATATGAATGACATGACCAAATGACCGCCAATGATAAGGGTATGTTGGCTGTGTTCTAGGAAGCACCTTGATGACACACATGATAAGGTACATGAGATGAATGGAGGGAACAGGATAGATAAAGATGAAGAAGACTGTGTGTCTGTTTGCTGTGGGTTTTGTAATACTAGCATGTATGGTAAAACATCTTTATGTGTGATATGTTACTGTCAGACAATATTTGATTTGACATTCCATAGTTATGTTGGTGCTGCAATAGAATCAATGTGTGGGCTCCTTATTTACCAACATGGGCAAAGAGTCTCAAAGACAACACAACTAGACATCGATAGCTATCCACATCTGTGAAGATTTGAAAACAATGTTAACTAGTTCAAGCACATACTGTGCTGCATAGATAGATGAAAATATAGGTACTCTACTAATCTCAGAGGAAACATTTCTTACCAGTACCTTAGCCCACATTAGGTATTTCACACACTCATGGGACAAAGTATTTTATAACCAACGGTCAAATCTTACATCACCAAGAGTAGAACTTCATCATCTAGACTAGGATTGGATAGAGTTAGTGGATAAGGTTACTTTTACATGGCTTGGATAGGGTTAGTTTTACATGGCTTGGATAGGGTTAGTTTTACATGGCTTGGATAGGGTTAGTTTTACATGGCTTGGATAGGGTTAGTTTTACATGGCTTGGATAGGGTTAGTTTTACATGGCTTGGATAAGGTTAGTTTTACATGGCTTGGATAGGGTTACTTTTACATGGCTTGGATAGGGTTAGTTTTACATGGCTTGGATAGGGTTAGTTTTACATGGCTTGGATAGGGTTAGTTTTACATGGCTTGGATAGGGTTAGTTTTACATTGCTTGGATAGGGTTAGTTTTACATGGCTTGGATAGGGTTAGTTTTACATGGCTTGGATAGGGTTAGTTTTACATTGCTTGGATAGGGTTAGTTTTACATTGCTTGGATAGGGTTAGTTTTTTACATGGCTTGGATAGGGTTAGTTTTACATGGCTTGGAGTTTGGATTAGTTTTACATAGCTTGGATAGGGTTAGTTTTACATGGCTTGGATAGGGTTAGTTTTACATGGCTTGGATAGGGTTAGTTTTACATGGCTTGGATAGGGTTAGTTTTACATGGCTTGGATAGGGTTAGTTTTACATGGCTTGGATAGGGTTAGTTTTACATAGCTTGGATAGGGTTAGTTTTACATGGCTTGGATAGGGTTAGTTTTACATGGCTTGGATAGGGTTAGTTTTACATAGCTTGGATAGGGTTAGTTTTACATAGCTTGGATAGGGTTAGTTTTACATGGCTTGGATAGGGTTAGTTTTACAGGGCTTGGATAGGGTTAGTTTTACATGGCTTGGATAGGGTTAGTTTTACATGGCTTGGATAGGGTTAGTTTTACATGGCTTGGATAGGGTTAGTTTTACATGGCTTGGATAGGGTTAGTTTTACATGGCTTGGATAGGGTTAGTTTTACATGGCTTGGATAGGGTTAGTCTTTCATGGCTTGGAGAGATTAGTTTTACATAGCTTGGATAGGGTTAGTTTTACTTGGATGGCTTGGGCTTGGATAGGGTTAGTTTTACATGGCTTGGATAGGGTTAGTTTTACATGGCTTGGATAGGGTTAGTTTTACATGGCTTGGATAGGGTTAGTTTTACATGGCTTGGA
This sequence comes from Oncorhynchus tshawytscha, assembly GCF_018296145.1. Classification (NCBI taxonomy): domain Eukaryota; kingdom Metazoa; phylum Chordata; class Actinopteri; order Salmoniformes; family Salmonidae; genus Oncorhynchus; species Oncorhynchus tshawytscha. The sequence goes on along the minus strand of NC_056431.1, from coordinate 14,414,760 downwards.
TAGGGTTAGTTTTACATGGCTTGGATAGGGTTAGTTTTACATGGCTTGGATAGGGTTAGTTTTACATGGCTTGGAGAGATTAGTTTTACATAGCTTGGATAGGGTTAGTTTTACATGGCTTGGATAAGGTTAGTTTTACATGGCTTGGATAGGGTTAGTTTTACATGGCTTGGATAGGGTTAGTTTTACATGGCTTGGAGAGATTAGTTTTACATAGCTTGGATAGGGTTAGTTTTACATGGCTTGGATAAGGTTAGTTTTACATGGCTTGGATAGGGTTAGTTTTACATAGCTTGGATAGGGTTAGTTTTACATGGCTTGGATAGGGTTAGTTTTACATGGCTTGGATAGGGTTAGTTTTACATGGCTTGGATAGGGTTAGTTTTACATGGCTTGGATAGGGTTAGTTTTACATGGCTTGGATAGGGTTAGTTTTACATGGCTTGGATAGGGTTAGTTTTACATGGCTTGGATAGGGTTAGTGTCACGCCCTGGTCAAAGTATTTTGTGTTTATCTTTATGTATTTGGTCAGGCCAGGGTGTGGCATGGGGTTTTTGTAATTGTGGTGTGTTTGTCTTGGGGTTTTGGTGGTGGTATTGGGATTGTAGCTTAGTGGGTTGTCTAGCAAAGTCTATGGCTGTCTGGAGTGGTTCTCAATCAGAGGCAGGTGCTTATCGTTGTCTCTGATTGGGAACCATATTTAGGCAGCCATATTCTTTGAGTTTGTCGTGGGTGATTGTCCTTAGTGTCCTATGTGTACTCTCTGTTAGTTTGCACCAGATAGGCTGTTTCGGTTTCGGTTATCGTTTTTTGTAAGTTCGTGTTTCTTTGTTGTATTAAACATGGATCGCAATCGACATGCTGCAGTTTGGTCCGACTCTCCTTCATCACCACTAGAAAACCGTTACAGAATCACCCACCAACCAAGGACCAAGCGGCGTGGTAAACAGAGGCAGCAGCAACAGCAGCAGCAGGAGAAGCGACAGGTGCAGCAGGAGCAACAGCAGCAGCAGCAAAGGCAGCAGCAGGAGCAAAGGCAGCAGCAGGAGAAGCAACAGAGGCAGCAGCAGCATTGGGAGAGGCTGCACTCTTTGGATAAATGGACTTGGGGGGAGATCCTTGACGGACAAGGACCCTGGGCAGAGCCATGGATGGAATTGGAGCTGTCGGCGAAGCAGAGTGCTGAGTCTGAGAGTGTGGAGGATGTATTGGACAGAGTAGAAAGAAAGGTGTGGGCTTGGCATAGCATGCACGGCATACCAGTGCCAGCACCACGCATCAGGCCTACAGTGCGTCCCACCTGTTCAGCGCAGCCAGAGCCTTTCTCCTCTCCTGCGCGGCCGGAGTCTCCCGCCTGTTCAGCGCAGCCAGTCTGCACGGAGCTGCTGGTCTGCACGGAGCTGCTGGTCTGCACGGAGCTGCCGGTCTGCACGGAGCTGCCGGTCTGCACGGAGCTGCCGGTCTGCACGGAGCTGCCGGTCTGCACGGAGCTGCCGGTCTGCACGGAGCTGCCGGTCTGCACGGAGCTGCCGGTCTGCACGGAGCTGCCGGTCTGCACGGAGCTGCCGGTCTGCACGGAGCTACCAGTCTGCAAGGAGCTGCCAGTCTGCACGGAGCCGCCAGAGCTGCCAGTCTGTAAGAAGCCGCCAGAGCTGTCAGCCTACATGGAGCAGCCAGAGCTGTCAGTCTGCATGAAGCAGCCAGAGCTGTCAGTCTGCATGGAGCTGTCAGTCTGTAAGGAGCTGTCAGTCTGCAAGGAGCTGTCAGTCTGCAAGGAGCTGTCAGTCTGCAAGGAGCTGTCAGTCTGCACGGAGCTGCCAGTCTGCACGGAGCTGCCAGTCTGCACGGAGCTGCCAGTCTGCACGGAGCTGCCAGTCTGCACGGAGCTGCCAGTCTGCACGGAGCTGCCAGTCTGTAAGGAGCTGCCAGTCTGCACGGAGCCGCCAGAGCTGTCAGCCTACATGGAGCAGCCAGAGCTGCCAGTCTGCATGAAGCAGCCAGAGATGTCAGTCTGCATGGAGCAGCCAGTCTGCATGGAGCTGTCAGTCTGCAAGGAGCTGTCAGTCTGCATGGAGCTGTCAGTCTGCATGGAGCTGTCAGTCTGCACGGAGCTGTCAGTCTGCACGGAGCTGTCAGTCTGCAAGGAGCTGCCAGGCTGCAAGGAGCAGCCAGTCAGCACGGAGCCGCCAGAGCTGTCAGTCTGTAAGAAGCCGCCAGAGCTGTCAGCCTATATGGAGCAGCTAGTGCCGCCAGTCTGCCCAGCGCCGCCAGTGCCCCCCGTCTGCCCAGCGTCACCAGTCTGCCCAGCGTCGCCAGTCTGCCCAGCGTCGCCAGTCTGCCCAGCGTCGCCAGTCTGCCCAGCGTCGCCAGTCTGCCCAGCGTCGCCAGTCTGCCCAGCGTCGCCAGTCTGCCCAGCGCCGCCAGGCTGCCCAGCGCCGCCAGATCTGCCAGTCAGCCAGACTCTTCCAGATCTGCCAGTCAGCCAGACTCTTCCAGATCTGCCAGTCAACCAGACTCTTCCAGATCTGCCAGTCAATCAGACTCTTCCAGATCCGCCAGTCAGCCGGGATCTGCCAGAACTGCCAGTCGACCAGGATCCGCCAGTCGACCAGGATCCGCCAGTCAGCCAGGATCCGCCAGTCAGCCAGGATCCGCCAGTCAGCCAGGATCCGCCAGTCAGCCAGGATCCGCCAGTCTGCCAGGATCCGCCAGAAGTGCCAGTCTGCCAGGATCCGCCAGTCTGCCAGGATCCACCAGTCAGCCAGGATCCGCCAGTCAGCCAGGATCCGCCAGAAGTGCCAGTCAGCCAGGATCTGCCGGAACCACCAGCCAGCAAGGAGCTGGTAGATCTATCTACCTGCCTGAGCTTCCTCTCACTCCCGAGCTTCCTCTCACTCCCGAGCTTCCTCTCACTCCCGAGCTTCCTCTCACTCCCGAGCTTCCTCTCACTCCCGAGCTTCCTCTCACTCCCGAGCTTCCTCTCACTCCCGAGCTTCCCCTCACTCCCGAGCTTCCCCTCACTCCCGAGCTTCCCCTCACTCCCGAGCTTCCCCTCAGTCCGGAGCTGTCCTTCAGTCCCGATCTGCTCCTCAGTCCAGTGGGGTTCTGGGTGAGGACTACTAGGCCATGGTCGGCGGCGAGGGTGGACTATCCAGGGACGAAGGGAGAGGGGACTAAGACATTAAATGAGTGGGGTCCACGTCCCGCGCCGGAGCCGCCACCATGGACAGACGCCCACCCGGACCCTCCCTATTGTTTTGAGGTGCGTTCGGGAGTCCGCACCTTAGGGGGGGGTGTTCTGTCACGCCCTGGTCAAAGTATTTTGTGTTTATCTTTATGTATTTGGTCAGGCCAGGGTGTGGCATGGGGTTTTTGTAATTGTGGTGTGTTTGTCTTGGGGTTTTGGTGTGTATGTATTGGGATTGTAGCTAGTGGGGTTATCTAGCAAAGTCTATGGCTGTCTGGAGTGGTTCTCAATCAGAGGCAGGTGCTTATCGTTGTCTCTGATTGGGAACCATATTTAGGCAGCCATATTCTTTGAGTTTGTCGTGGGTGATTGTCCTTAGTGTCCTATGTGTACTCTCTGTTAGTTTGCACCAGATAGGCTGTTTCGGTTTCGTTTATTGTTTTTTGTAAGTTCGTGTTTCTTTGTTGTATTAAACATGGATCGCAATCGACACGCTGCAGTTTGGTCCGACTCTCCTTCATCACCACTAGAAAACCGTTACAGTTAGTTTTACATGGCTTGGAGAGATTAGTTTTACATGGCTTGGATAGGGTTAGTTTTACATGGCTTGGATAGGGTTAGTTTTACATGGCTTGGATAGGGTTAGTTTTACATGGCTTGGATAGGGTTAGTTTTACATGGCTTGGATAGGGTTAGTTTTACATGGCTTGGATAGGGTTAGTTTTACATGGCTTGGATAGGGTTAGTTTTACATGGCTTGGATAGGGTTAGTTTTACATGGCTTGGATAGGGTTAGTTTTACATGGCTTGGATAGGGTTAGTTTTACATGGCTTGGATAGGGTTAGTTTTACATGGCTTGGATAGGGTTAGTTTTACATGGCTTGGATAGGGTTAGTTTTACATGGCTTGGATAGGGTTAGTTTTACATGGCTTGGATAGGGTTAGTTTTACATGGCTTGGATAGGGTTAGTTTTACATGGCTTGGATAGGGTTAGTTTTACATGGCTTGGATAGGGTTAGTTTTACATGGCTTGGATAGGGTTAGTTTTACATGGCTTGGATAGGGTTAGTTTTACATGGCTTGGATAGGGTTAGTTTTACATGGCTTGGATAGGGTTAGTTTTACATGGCTTGGATAGGGTTAGTTTTACATGGCTTGGATAGGGTTAGTTTTACATGGCTTGGATAGGGTTAGTTTTACATGGCTTGGATAGGGTTAGTTTAACATGGCTTGGATAGGGTTAGTTTAACATGGCTTGGATAGGGTTAGTTTAACATGGCTTGGATAGGGTTAGTTTTACATGGCTTGGATAGGGTTAGTTTAACATGGCTTGGATAGGGTTAGTTTTTCATGGCTTGGATAGGGTTAGTTTAACATTGCTTGGTTAGGGTTCGTTTTACATGGCTTGATTGTGGTTAGTTTTACATGGCTTGATTGTGGTTAGTTTTGCATGGCTTGATTAGGGTTGGTTTTGCGTGGCTTGAGTTGTGTATGTTTTGTGTGGCTTGAATAGGGTTTGTTTTGCATGGCTTTGATAGGGTTAGTTTTGCATGGCTTGGACAGAGTTTTACATGGCTTGGATAGGGTTAGTTTTACATGGCCTGGATAGGGTTAGTTTTTCATGGCTTGGATAGGGTTAGTTTTTCATGGCTTGGATAGGGTTAGTTTTACATGGCTTGGATAGGGTTAGTTTTTCATGGCTTGGATAGGGTTAGTTTTGCATGTCTTGTATAGGGTTAGCTTTGCATGGCTTGGATAGGGGTAGATTTGCATGGCCTGGATAAGCTTAGATTTGCATGGCTTTCATAGGGTTAGTTTTACATGGCTTGGATAGGGTTAGTTTTACATGGCTTGGATAAGGTTAATTTTGCATGGCTTGGATAGGGTTCATTTTGCATGGCTTGGATAGGGTTCATTTTGCATGGCTTGGATAGGGTTCATTTTGCATGGCTTGGATAAGGTTCATTTTGCATGGCTTGGATAGGGTTCATTTTGCATGGCTTGGATAGGGTTCATTTTGCATGGCTTGGATAGGGTTCATTTTGCATGGCTTGGATAGGGTTAGTTTTGCTTGGATAGGGTTAGTTTTACATGGTTTGGATAAGGTTAGTTTTACATGGCTTGGATAGGGTTCGTTTTACATGGCTTTGATAGGGTTCGTTTTACATGGCTTGGATAGGGTTAGTTTTACATGGTTTGGATAGGGTTAGTTTTACATGGCTTGGATAGGGTTCGTTTTACATGGCTTGGATAGGGTCAGTTTTACATGGCTTGGATAAGGTTAGTTTTACATGGCTTGGATAGGGTTCGTTTTACATGGCTTGGATAGGGTCAGTTTTACATGGCTTGGATAAGGTTAGTTTTACATGGCTTGGATAGGGTTCGTTTTACATGGCTTGGATAGGGTTAGTTTTACATGGCTTGGATAGGGTTAGTTTTACATGGCTTGGATAGGGTTAGTTTTACATGGCTTGGATAGGGTTAGTTTTACATGGCTTGGATAGGGTTAGTTTTACATAGCTTGGAGAGATTAGTTTTACATGGCTTGGATAGGGTTCGTTTTACATGGCTTGGATAGGGTTCGTTTTACATGGCTTGGATAGGGTTCGTTTTACATGGCTTGGATAGGGTTAGTTTTACATGGCTTGGATAGGGTTAGTTTTACATGGCTTGGATAGGGTTAGTTTTACATGGCTTGGATAGGGTTAGTTTTACATGGCTTGGATAGGGTTAGTTTTACATGGCTTGGATAGGGTTAGTTTTACATAGCTTGGAGAGGGTTAGTTTTACATGGCTTGGATAGGGTTCGTTTTACATGGCTTGGAGAGGGTTAGTTTTACATGGCTTGGATAGGGTTAGTTTTACATGGCTTGGATAGGGTTAGTTTTACATAGCTTGGATAGGGTTAGTTTTACATGGCTTGGATAGGGTTAGTTTTACATGGCTTGGATAGGGTTAGTTTTACATGGCTTGGATAGGGTTAGTTTTACATGGCTTGGATAGGGTTAGTTTTACATGGCTTGGATAGGGTTAGTTTTACATGGCTTGGATAGGGTTAGTTTTACATGGCTTGGATAGGGTTAGTTTTACATGGCTTGGATAGGGTTAGTTTTACATGGCTTGGATAGGGTTAGTTTTACATGGCTTGGATAGGGTTAGTTTTACATGGCTTGGATAGGGTTAGTTTTACATGGCTTGGATAGGGTTAGTTTTACATGGCTTGGATAGGGTTAGTTTTACATGGCTTGGATAGGGTTAGTTTTACATGGCTTGGATAAGGTTAGTTTTACATGGCTTGGATAGGGTTAGTTTTACATGGCTTGGATAGGGTTCGATTTGCCTGGCTTGTATCTTTAGTCTAGCCTACTATTAGGCTACATCAGGGTTAAATATTAACCTAAACCTAAGCGGACAGTTAATAGGAACTCGTGACTGACCCTTTGAAAATAATGTATTCACCAACAGTTGTTTAGTTAACCTTTGTTCTGTCCTGGTTCATGGGATATTGGATTGGTACATTGTTACCCACAAGGTTCCATGGTCCCTTTTTAACACACCCATAGTCTTTTCTCGGGTGCGACAGAACAGACATTCAACAGAAGCGGTACTGTACTTAACGACCAGTAGAAGAGTATTGTGATTATGGTGACCCAGATGGCAATTACCGTATTGTTTGCTGCACGATTTTTACGATTTCAAATGGTCACACTTAAATTGATCAGGGCACACCTCACCACACCTACTTAACGGTAGCAAACTTACCTCAAATGCTGTTGATGAATGGTGTGTACCATTTGGAGGCAATGTGTGGTTCAATACAAACCGTTACACAACGTGGCAGAAGTTGAAGTAGACTGAACAAACCCCTGGTTTGAGCCATATTGACTGTGTTGTGGTCAGAAATGTTTTGGAATACCTCTGCAATAAGGTCTCCATTCTCTGCGTGCACCTGGGCTATGGCTCCAATCTCTTTGCATTGGGAAAACGCAGCATACAGCTCATGGTCTTGAAGCATGAACACATCCTTGTATGCCATGAACATCTTGAAGGAGTTTACACCTTTCTCTTTGGCCAAAGTCTCCATTTCCTTTTTGACCTAGAATGGGTTTAGCAAAAAGCCAATTAGTTTAGCGTGCTTTTCTTTTCAATGCTGAGAGATAAGACTGTTAACATTTCTGTAAAAACCATGTATTGACATACTGTCCATCCCAGGTCTCCATGGAGTCTATTACCACATGCTATTTTCTGTTGGGATGTTATTTAAGCAACAAGGCCTGATGAGGTGTGGTATATAGCCAATATACCACGGCTAAGGGCTGTTCTTACGCACAATGCAACGCGAAGTGCCTGGATACAGCCCTTAGCCCCCTGAGGTGCCTTATTGCTATTATGAACTGTATACCAACATAATTAGAGCAGTAAAAATAAATGTTTTGTAATACCCGTGGTATATGGTCTGATATACCACAGCTGTCAGCCAATCAGCATTCAGGGCTCGAACCACTCAGTTTTTAATTAAAGTAGATTTTACAGAGGTTAAGGCTGTGATTTGTCGGATATGCACCTTTTAAAGGCAACATTCCCACATTGAAGGAGGCAGCATTCACCATAAACACATTTTTTGTCTCAAACGGAAATGACCTTTAAATGTCAACTGTGCTATAACGCTGATCGGATTGAATCTACAGTAACAGTGTCCCTCATTTTTAAAACAAGTCTGCTCTTTTATAAAATCCCTGTAGATTTGATGGCATCAGGCCAGAACAAACAAAGTTCTAAACCCTGCCCAATCTCACAAAGCATTCACAGATCAAGACAAATAAATGAAACATTTCATTCTGAGACAGGAATGTTTCATCATTTTTGTAAATATCTGCTCAAATGTAACCCGTGGGATCTGAACCCCGGTCTCTCGCTTGGTAAAGCAATACAGGGTGCAGGGAAAGCTACCTTGTCACACATGAGCATGAGTCTGATGTGCACTTTTTTTCAGGATAGAAAATAGATTATATATATAACAGGGGGCACTACCTTGTCACTCCACCATGTGACTGCCACATGCAGGGAGTAGTCACAGCAGACCTTGGCGTCAGCCGTGACCCTCCACCTATCATAGGCCTCCAGCAGAGACGTGCCTCTCTGGGGGATCACAAAGTCTAGGATCATGGTGGTCCCTCCTGCCAGGGCAGCCTGGGAACAGAGAGCAGGGTTCGGGTTTAGAGAGGGGGTTAGGGTTTAGGGGGTGGTATGGGGTATATCCAGTAGGGTGGTCCCTCCTACCTGGGCAGCCTGGGTACAGAGAGCAGGGTTAGGGTTTAGAGAGGGGTTAGGGTTTAGGGGGTGGTATGGGGTATATCCAGTAGGGTGGTCCCTCCTACCAGTGCAGCCTGGGTACAGAGAGCAGGGTTAGGGTATACTGTAGATAGGTTAGGGTTTAGAGAGGGGTGGATAGGGGGGGTTTAGAGTGTAGTTCAGGATCATGATAGTGCCTCCTGCCACTTTCCAGGGCAGCCTGGATAAAAATACACAGAACAGGGTTTAGGTTCCATGGATAAAGATACACAGAACAGGGTTCAGGTTCCATGGATAACGATACACAGAACAGGGTTTAGGTTCCATGGATAAAGATACACAGAACAGGGTTTAGGTTCCATGGATAAAGTTACAGTTGAAGTCGGAAGTGTACATACACCCTAGCCAAATACATTTAAACTCAGTTTTTCACAATTCCTGACATTTAATCCTAGTAAAAATTCCCTGTTTTAGGTCAGTTAGGATCACCACTTTATTTTAAGAATGTGAAATGTCAGAATAATAGTAGTGAGAATGATTTATTTCAGCTTTTATTTCTTTCATCACATTCCCAGTGGGTCAGAAGTTTACATACACTCAATGAGTATTTGGTAGCATTGCCTTTAAATTGTTTAACGTGGGTCAAACATTTCAGGTAGCCTTCTACAAGTTTCCCACAATAGGTTTGATGAATTTTGGCCCATTCCTCCTGACAGAGCTGGTGTAACTGAGTCAGGTTTGTAGGCCTCCTTGTTCGCACATGCTGTTTCAGTTCTGCCCACACATTTTCTATTGGATTGAGGTCAGGGCTTTGTGATGGCCACTACAATACCTTGACTTTGTTGTCCTTAAGCCATTTTGCTACAACTTTGGAAGTATGCTTGCGGTCATTGTCCATTTGGAAGACCCATTTGCGACCAAGCTTTAACTTCCTGACTGATGTCTTGAGATGTTGCTTCAATATATCCACATAAGTTTCCTCCCTCATGTTGCCATCTATTTTGTGAAGTGCACCAGTCCCTCCTGCAGCAACGCACCCCACAACATGATGCTGCCACCCCTGTGCTTCACGGTTGGGATGGTGTGCTTTGGCTTGCAAGCCTCCCCCTTTTTCCTCCAAAGATAACAATGGTCATTATGGCCAAACAGTTCTATTTTTGTTTTATCAGACCAGAGGACATTTTTCCAAAAAGTACGGTCTTTGTCCCCATGTGCAGTTGCAAACCGTAGTCTGGATTTTTTTTATGGCGGTTTTGGAGCAGTGGCTTCCTCCTTGCTGAGCAGCCTTTCAGGTTATGTCGATAAAGGACTCGTTATACTGTGGATATAGATACTTTTGTACCTGTTTCCTCCAGCATCTTCACAAGGTCCTTTGCTGTTCTGGGATTGATTTGCACTTTTCACACCAAAGTATGTTCATCTCTAGGAGACAGAACATGTCTCCTTCCTGAGCAGTATGACAGCAGCGTGGTCCCATGGTGTTTATACTTGCGTACTATTGTTTGTACAGATGAACGTGGTACCTTTAGGCGTTTCTGAGGTCTTGGCTGATTTCTTTTGATTGTCCCATGATGGCAAGCAAAGAGGCACTGAGTTTGAAGATATGCCTTGAAATACATCCACAGGTACAACTTTATTTACAGTATCTGCAGCATCTACTGCACCTTACAATGCTTTTTTTTGTTTAATATCCTACATGTTTTTAATTATGTAAAGGTACAGTATGTTTTAAACTTCATTAAATGGGGTTTTACGTAGCCCACCTGTAATACAGAAAAGACATACGGTGCCTTCAGAAAGTATTCACACCCACATGTTGTTGTGTTACAGCCAGAATTTAAAATGGATTACATTTTGATTTCTACACACAATACCCCATAATATAAAAGTGGAATTATGTTTTTCAAAATGTTTACATATGAATTAAAAATGAATAGCTGAAATGTCTTGTTATGGCAAGCCTAAATAAGTTCAGGAGTAAAAATGTGCTTAAAAATTTGCCTGGCCTTTTGCACCCTCTCTGGATTACTGACCTCTGCCTGCCCTGACCCTGAGACTGCCTGCCCTGACCCTGACCCTGAGACTGCCTGCCCTGTCCCTGAGACTGCCTGCCCTGACCCTGAGACTGCCTGCCCTGACCCTGACCCTGAGACTGCCTGCCCTGACCCTGAGACTGCCTGCCCTGACCCTGACCCTGAGACTGCCTGCCCTGACCCTGAGACTGCCTGCCCTGACCCTGACCCTGAGACTGCCTGCCCTGACCCTGACCCTGACCCTGACTGCCTGCCCTGACCCTGAGACTGCCTGCCCTGACCCTGACCCTGAGACTGCCTGCCCTGACCCTGACCCTTACCCTGAGACTGCCTGCCCTGACCCTGAGACTGCCTGCCCTGACCCTGACCCTGAGACTGCCTTCCCTGACCCTGAGACTGCCTGCCCTGACCCTGACCCTGAGACTGCCTGCCATTCTATACCTTGCCCCACCTCACTGGATTACTGACCTCTGCCTGCCCTGACCCTGAGCCTGACCCTGACCCTGAGCCTGACCCTGACCCTGAGCCTGCCTGCCCTGACCCTGAGCCTGCCTCCCGTTCTGGACCTTTTGCACCCTCTCTGGATTACAAACCTCTGCCTGACTTTGATGTGTCGTTTGCCTGCCCCTCTATTAGAAGTACACTTTTGTTTCTTCGACACTGTCTGCATCTGGGTCGTACCTGAAACCTGATAGAGTCAATAAGTATTCAACCCCTTTGTTATGACAAGCCTAAATAAGTTCAGGAATAAAAACGTGCTAAACAAGTCACATAATAAGTTACATGGATTCACTCTGTGTGCAATAATAGTGTTTAACATGATTTTTGAATGATTACCTCATCTCTGTACCCCACATACACAATTATCTGTAAGGTCCCTCAGTCGAAAACTGAATTTCAAACACCGATTCAACCACAAAGATTAGGGAGGTTTTCCAATGCCTTGCAAAGAAGGGCACCTATTGGTAGATGTGTAAAAAAATGCAGACATTGAATATCATTTTGAGCATGGTCAAGTTATTAATTACACTTTGGATAGTGTATCAATACACCCAATCACTACAAAGATACAGGCGTCCTTCCTAACTCAGTTGCCGGAGAGGAAGGAAACTGTTCAGGGATTTCACCATGAACAGTTACAGAGTTTAAAGGCTGAGATAGAAAACTGAGGATGGATCAACAACATTGTAGTTACTCCACAATAGTAACCTAATTGACAGAGTGAAAAGAAGGTAGCTTATACTGGATAAAAACATTCAAAAACATGCATCCTGTTTGAAACAAGGCACTAAAGTAATACTTCTAAACTTGTGGCAAAGCAATTCACGTTTTGCCCTCAATACAAAGTGTTATGTTTGGAGGAAATCCAATACAACATTTACAAGCATAGTGGTGGCTGCATCATGTTATGAGTATGCTTGTAATCATTACGAACTGGGGAGTTTTTCAGGATAAAGAACTAACTGAATGGAGCTAAGCACAGGCAAGATCCTAGAGGAAAACCTGGTTCAGTCTGCTTTCTACCAGACACTGGGAGATGAATTCACCTTTCAGCATGACAATAACCTAAAACACAAGGCCAAATCTACACTGGAGTTGCTTACCAAGCAGTCAGTGAACATTCCTGAGTTGCAGTTTTGACTTAAATCTACTTGAAGATCTATAGCAATACCTATAAATGGTTGTCTAGCAATGATTAACAACAAATTTGACAGAGCATGAAGAATTTTGAAAAGACGAATGTGCAAATGTTGCACAATCCAGCTGTGGAAAGCTCTTCGAGACTTACCCAGAAAGACTCACATCTGTAATCACTGTTCTTCTACAAAGCATTGACTCAGGGGTGTTAATACTTATATACATTTATTTGTGAACATCTTTTCACTTTGTCATTGTGAGTTGTTTGTGTGTAGATGGGATGGGAGAGAAATAAATCAATTTAATAAATGTAGAATTCAGGCAACAAAATGTGGAATAAGTCAAGGGGTATGTATGGTATGTATGGATACTTTCTGAAGGAACTGTAATTATTTTTGTCAGATTTTACTTGTGCATTTTCCTGGTGCAGTGAAATCAAGCAAACTCAATTAACCCAGAGCCTACACACAGTGCAACACAAAAGTATTCTCACCTTAGTTCCAATATGGAAATCATCTACTGCTTTGGTGCCCATAAATGCCAACTCCATGTGGGTATGGGTATCGATACCACCCGGTATCACCAGTTTATCTGTGGCATCTATAACGGTAACTCCAGCCGGGATTTGGAGGTTTAATCCGACTTCTTTAATTCTCCCGTCTTCAATGTAGACATCGCTGCTAATGGAGCAATCCTCGTTCACAATTTTCCCTCCTTTTATAAGGATCCTGCTTTGGTTTAACATTGTTTCTTTCCCTTTTAGAAGCGCTGGGCATAGGTCTATAATGTCACTTAGGTATGGGACACACTGGGCATAGGTCTAGAATGTCACTTATGTATGGGACACACTGGGCGTAGGTCTAGAATGTCACTTAGGTATGGGTTACACAACAAACAAATATTTCACAAGTAGACACACCTCTCACAAAAAGAGAAAGAAAAAAAAGACATTCCCAGGAAGTAGCCTAGATTTCACACTATTTAGAAAACTTGACCAGACTTGCAGGGCCGTGGTCCCCAAGGACATTACTACTATAAAACAAATCACTCAATTTATCCAGATCACAGATGAGCAAGTTAAAATTGTCTGGTAGAAAGTGACAAAGAAATTAACTTGCAGTAGGCCTAAAGTGTGTTTGTTTCCATGAAGCTCCAGGGACCATTCATTTTATGTTGGGCGGTCGGCCCTTCCCACAAATAGGCAAATGATTAATGGATTGCTGACTTCTTGCTTTCCAACATTCCCAGGACATGAGGTTAGTCTGAGGTTACAGCCAGAGCCAGCCCTGTGCTTAAGCACCGTAGGTGGTTGCCTAGGGCCTCATGCTGGCTGCTAGGAACTCAGCTGGGGTCTCAACTTACTGTTGAGAGTTAGAATAGTAGAATAGACAAGGTGGAAATTTGGTTGCGCATAAGCAGTTTTCCTCTTGTTAAGTCAGTCATCGACTGTCACACAATTAGCACGTCAGCTAACATTTTTTAGATTGTTAAATTAGTCTACCCAGCAGCTATCTAAACTTGTAGTAATCATGGCTGAATTACCGACCAGGCATGATGGGACCCTGATCTCCAGAGGGACCACATTGATATTGTTAGTTACTCTCACTCGGATATCAAATTAACATAAGTCATGGCAAAAGTTGTAGGATTTCAGGAAATTAGCTTTAAAATGGCTAAAATGTCTCTCCACCCCATGGCAAAATGTTTAGAATGACAGAAAACTTGCATTCAGTAGGTAAACTAAAACTGTCAGATAACATTGTGATGTTCCTGGAGCACTCAACACGTCACATCTCTTTGTCTCCTGAACTATTTTTGTTGTTAGCCACTGGGAGAGATTAGCATTTCAGTGCAGTGGATTGGTTGTCAACAAGAACATCACATCAGTTCAGTTCCCACAACTTTTTTCATCCATTAGTGTATTAAAAATAGAATAAAAAAACAGAGACATTGGAGGGACAAAGATGCATGTGGCAGGGAGATAAGGCAGTGCACAGGGCTTAGGAAACACCTAACCTTCACAGTACATCGATACACAATAACATGTGACTTAAGAGGATTTACATAAGATGAGAGCCCTAATCAGTAGGAGACAAACCAATGAGGCAGCAGTGGCATCTTGTAACTAACAGAAACTCTCGATGCGGCATTAAGAAAGTTCCGATTCAGGGTGGATTTAGAAAGCTGCCGTTGAGCCTTGTTGTTTGTTCCCTGTACTACACAGGTCAGGTGTAACTGTAAAAAATATATATCCTGGGAATGCTAAACTGAGCAGAAGGTGATATGAATTAAATAGTGCCAAAATGGCCATTGTTCATCAAAGTGATTTGATTGTGTTTAGTTTTAGCTCAGAATGTCCTAATTTTTCCAATCTTTGTAATACTTACTTATTATTTACCGGTATAACAGTTACACTTTTCCCATTTCAATTCAAAATGTTGTGGCAAAACAGAAAATGCTTTAAACTATTTCCAAATCCTATTGATCCCCTTCATTACCTCTGTGCGCTCTAATAAAGGGAGATCCTGCTTCTTCCTGGTACTGCAGTATCTTTTCTACTTCTTTAGCATCTTTTTTATGCTTACAGATGTCTACAAAAAAGTATTTTGAAAGAATGCACATTAAGGGGAAAGCTAAGAGTACCCCCCCATATGTTTGCATGCTCAATCTGATTCATCTTTTGTTGTATGTTCTTTGCCACATAAGGTTTCAGAAGTGTTAAGGAAACACAGACATCCATAGACCCAGACTGGTAGATTGCATTTCCACTAATTGTTGCCCAGATGGCAGTGTTCTCTTCAGATTGCAAAGACATTGAAAGGACTAATATACATTTGTCTTATTCTTTCATAATCCTAGAAACACACAGATACTGAAATAGAGATTTCAAATGATCTGTCCTCCATACATAATGATCAATCAATAATCTGTAGATGATCTGTAATCAATAGAACGTGGCAAAAATGTGAAAACGCACTGCGACGACTGTACTTCAAAACATGTGTCAATCACATTGTTGCAGCTCAAGCATCACAAGGCAGGCAGCTGTTAAGCAGACTCTAAAAATGTTAAGCTTCCAACAATGGAGAGGCAGAAAATGTGAAGGGAAACAATTAAATTACGCCTTGCATGAAGTTTGCTTTTCATTTTGTGAGGCAAATTTAGTGCCATGGTTAATCATTATGCTGTTGAACACGATTTGCAAAAATATTCAAGAGCTTTATGTGCCTCACTGCCCCTTCTGTATTGAAAAATAATGGGCCTCTATCCAATTAAAACCTGCATTAAATCTCTAAAGTATTACATGCACTTTAGCAGTATCTCTCTGATGAGGCTTTTCTGTATGTGCAGATGCTGACAGAGCCTCAGAAAGGAGAGCTTTTTGACTGACTGCTCTCTCTATTCCAGGGCTTGGATTGTATTGGTACAGAGTGTTCAAACCCCTTCACTGAACCCCTGTTCTGAACCAAGCTTAGTTAGTCTACTCTGTGGCATGAGAAATGATGCATGTGATACTGCACTGTACTGTAGGTAGAAGTCAAGGGAAAAAAGCACAATATTCTAGCATGATATGTTATGATATGATATGTTTTCTTCAGCTTCAATATAACCTTATTAACCACCCTATTTTTATAATAATTGTTGTATTTTCAAACCAATTCTATTTCAACACATTTATTGATAGTCAGATTTGATAAAGAGCAGAATGGCCAAACTATTCCAAAACATCATGTGAGTCATTGTTCTGTAATAAGGGCAACATTCCAACATGTGAAAAGATGATTTATGTGACCATCTGCTTTGTTTGGTCTTAATTTAATTATATTTTTGGGTAGCTGAATTTGCATATACAGGCCCCATTCAAAAAAATAATAATCTTGAAGGGTGATGATGGATATGCCCCCAGTATAGATCGATCCCCTTCACTAGTACCACTGCATTTTAAATCCACTGCCTCTTTTCTCATTGATAAAGTGACCAAATATGAGAACACATAACAGACAGCTACTGTAGATGTTCAACAACCTCACTATCTACTCATGTTAATTAAAAGATTTGCAACTACACGTGTCTGAAGATAATCAAAATGTCTTCTCCTCTCAGTCCCAGATGTCTCCACGCTGCCGCAGAGCTCGTTTGCTGCTGCAATCTCATGTTTATTTAGAATTAATCAATCTACCCACAATTGAGTTAATTAATTAGTGTTTTAATGCTACACTTATAATTGCAAGGCAGATGAATCCGTAGACAAAGCAATCAAATTAATGCAGCAAATATAACCGATGATTGTTGTTCAAATTTATATGTTACCAGAGGGTTTGGATCTTCGTCTGTCTCAAACAGGGTGTTTTTCTAACCACTAGATGGCACCATTGAGTGACATTTCAACTGGTTCGTCCTCTGTCTGTCACAACTTGAATATCCACACAATTTGCAGTCCTAGTGTCCTTACTGAGTTCGTTTCGTTTACATATGTATAGGCTGATGTAAGATATATGGGGACCTTTATGACATCTGCAGTTACAGAGACATGTCTACTTGTCTTTACATTGATGGGCAACCAAAGTAATGATGATGTGGAGGTCGATGGACTTCTCAACCAGACAGTGTCAAGAGCAATAACACCCTGTTTAAAAAAGAAAGACTTTACATGTTTATCATGTGGAAATCAAAGAGGACATTTCCCAGTGCCTTTAAGTTGACATAATATTTCATCTGCTTTCTCCGTGAGGTGTGAAACATGAGCTCACGTTTCCTCTAAATGTCACAGGGTTTGTGTTCTCTCCAGGAAAATATTCACAAAGGATTGGTAGTGCTGAGCAGGGCACTCTATTTGATTTAGTCCATGCAGTATTAAATACTTCAGAGTAAAATTCCCACAAATGTGAATTCCCAACATATTGATTCTATATACACTGCGTGTACAAAACATTAAGAACACCTGCTCTTTCCATGACATAGACTGACCAGGGGAATCCAGGAGAAAGGTATGATCCCTTATTGATGTCACTTATTAAATCCACTTCATTCAGTGTAGATGAAGGGGAGGAGACAGGTTACAGATGGATTTTTAAGCCTTGAGACAATTGACACATGGATTGTGTATGTGTGTCATTCAGAGGGTGAATGAGCAAGACAACATATTGAAGTGTCTTCAAACGGGGTATGGTAGTAGGTGACAGGCGCACCGGTTTGAGTGTCTCAAGAACTGCAACGCTGCTGGGTTTTTCACGCTCAACCGTTTTTCTTGTGTATCAAGAACGGTCCACCAAACAAAAGACATCCAGACAACTTGACGCAACGGTAGGAATCTTTGGAGTCAACATGGGCCAGCATCCCTGTGGAACGCTTTCAACACCTTGTAGAGTCCCTGCCCCGACAAGTTGAGGCTGGTGTTCCTAAAAGGTGTTCCTAATGTATTGTACACTCAGTGTATATGTCAAGGAAGGACAAGTTAAAGTTGTCCAACAATGACAACAATTAAAAGTGATTTCACATTTTTAAATAGCTTTTTAAAATGATTTAATTTACTCTTGTGTTTTGTTGACCTAATTTGTATTGAGGTATAGTGCTCAGTCATATCCACATTTCCAACAGCACATACATTTTTTGTTAAGAATTCAATGACTTCTGCCAAATCTTAATACTTTTGTTTACTAATGTTTATATATTTTCAGGCATTTCAGGAATATACTTGAATCATTTCACCCCCTCAGTGAAAAAAACCCCCAATGATAATTCTCTGCTCCTTTTAGTTGATCATTACTGAAGATGTGCACAGATGGATGTGATGTGATGAATACGTATGCTACCGTATTACTGCACTGCTCCACTAATACACTCTGCACCACAGATTCCCTCGGAGATACTCTGACTGAAAAGAGAAGTATTTTGGGATCACAGTTAGAATATCTAGAGATATAGATATATCACATGAAATATATATAACTTTAAAAAAAACACAGATTATAATTCGGTGTCTTAAATATATTTCTGTTATTGTTATTTGGGTGTGTTGGTTACTAAATAGTTAGCTATTCACAATTATTCATATGTATACCTTCTGGTGTTAAAAATCAAAACTTCTTGTCATGTCTGCTGGCTTTTCCCTATTCTTCTGTCCCCCCTGTCCTCCCTGTCCTCCCTGTCCCTCTGTCCTCCCTGTCCTCCCTGTCACTCTGTCCCTCTGTCCTCCCTGTCCTTCTGTCCTCCCTGTCCCTCTGTCCTCCCTGTCCTCCCTGTCCCTCTGTCCTCCCTGTCCCTCTGTCCTCCCTGTCCTCCCTGTCCCTCTGTCCTCCCTGTGTTTCTGTCCTCCCTGTCCCTCTGTCCTCCCTGTCCCTGTCCTTCTGTCCTTCCTCCCTGTTCCTCTGTCCTCCCTGTCCTTCTGTCCTCCCTGTCCTCCCTGTCCCTCTGTTCTCCCTGTCCCTCTGTCCTCCCTGTCCTCCCTGTCCCTCTGTCCTCCCTGTCCCCCTCCCTGTCCTCCCTGTCCTCCCTGTCCCTCTGTCCTCCCTGTCCTTCTGTCCTCCCTGTCTCTCTGTCCTCCCTGTCCTTCTCTGTCCTCCCTCTGTCCTCCCTGTCCCTCTGTCCTCCCTGTCCTCTCTGTCCTCCCTGTCCTCCCTGTCCCTCTGTCCTCCCTGTGTTTCTGTCCTCCCTGTCCCTCTGTCCTCCCTGTCCTTCTGTCCTCCCTGTTCCTCTGTCCTCCCTGTCTTTCTGTCCTCCCTGTCCTCCCTGTCCCTCTGTTCTCCCTGTCCCTCTGTCCTCCCTGTCCCTCTGTCCCTCTCCCCCTGTCCCCCTGTCCTCCCTGTCCTCCCTGTCCCTCTGTCCTCCCTGTCCTTCTGTCCTCCCTGTCCCTCTGTCCTCCCTGTCCCTCTGTCCTCCCTGTCCTTCTGTCCTCCCTGTCCCTCTGTCCTCCCTGTCCTTCCTGTCCTCCCTGTCCTTCCTGTCCTCCCTGTCCCTCTGTCCTCCCTGTCCTTCTGTCCTCCCTGTCCTTCTGTCCTTCTGTCCTCCCTGTCCTTCTGTCCTCCCTGTTCTTCTGTCCTCCCTGTCCTCCCTGTCCCTCTGTCCTCCCTGTCCTTCTGTCCTCCATGTCCTCCATGTCCTTCTGTCCTCCATGTCCTTCTGTCCTCCCTGTCCTTCTGTCCTTCTGTTCTCCCTGTCCTCCTGTCCTCCCTGTCCTCCCTGTCCTTCTGTCCTCCCTGTCCCTCTGTCCTCCCTGTCCTTGTCCTTCTGTCCTCCCTGTCCTCCCTGTCCTTCTGTCCTCCCTGTCCCTCTGTCCTCTCTGTCCTTCTGTCCTCCCTGTCCTCCCTGTCCTTCTGTCCTCCCTGTCCTGTCCTCCCTGTCCTTCTGTCCTCCCTGTCATTCTGTCCTCCCTGTCCTTCTGTCCTCCCTGTCCTCCCTGTCCTTCGGTCCTCCCTGTCCTTCTGTCCTCCATGTCCTCCCAGTCCTTCTGTCCTTCTGTCCTCCTTGTCCTTCTGTCCTCCCTGTCCTTCTGTCCTCCCTGTCCTTCTGTCCTCCCTGTCCTCCCTGTCCTTCTGTCCTCCCTGTCCTTCTGTCCTCCCTGTCCTTCTGTCCTCCATGTCCTTCTGTCCTTCTGTCCTCCCTGTGTTTCTGTCCTCCATGTCCTTCTGTCCTTCTGTCCTCCCTGTCCTTCTGTCCTCCCTGTCCTTCTGTCCTCCCTGTACTTCTGTCCTTCTGTCATCCCTGTTCTTCTGTCCTCCCTGTACTTCTGTCCTTCTGTCCTCACTGTCCTTCTGTCCTCCCTGTCCTTCTGTCCTCCCTGTCCTCAATGTCCTTCTGTCCTCCCTGTCCTCCCTGTCCTTCTGTCCTCCCTGTCCTTCCTTCCTCCCTGCCCCCTGTATTTTTGTCCTCCCTGTCCTCCTTGTCCTTCTGTCATCCCTGTCCTTCTGTCCTCCCTGTCCTCCCTGTCCTTCTGTCCTCCCCGTCCTTCTGTCCTCCCTGTCCTTCTGTCCTCCCTGTCCTTCTGTCCTCCCTGTTCTTCTGTCCTCCATGTACTTCTGTCCTTCTGTCCTCCCTTTCCTTCTGTCCTTCTGTCCTCCCTGTCCTCCCTGTGCTTCTGTCCTCCCTGTCCTTCTGTCCTCCCTGTCCTTCTGTCCTCATGTCCTCCCTATCCTCCCTGTCCTCCTTGTCCTTCTGTCCTCCCTGTCCTTCTGTCCTCCCTGTCCTTCTGTCCTCCATGTCCTTCTGTCCTTCTGTCCTCCCTGTTCTTCTGTCCTCCAGGTCCTTCTGTCCTTCTGTCCTTCTGTCCTTCTGTCCTCCCTGTCCTTCTGTCCTCCCTGTCCTCCCTGTGCTTCTGTCCTCCCTGTTCTTCTGTCCTCCCTGTCCTCCCTGTCCTCATGTCCTCCCTGTCCTTCTGTCCTCATGTCCTCCCTGTCTTTCTGTCCTCCCTGTCTTTCTTGTCCTTCTGTCCTCCCTGTCCTTCTGTCCTCCCTGTCCTTCTGTCCTCCATGTCCTTCTGTCCTCCCTGTCCTCCCTGTCCTTCTGTCCTCCCTGTCCTTCTGTCCTCCCTGTCCTTCTGTCCTCCCTGTCCTTCTGTCCTCTCTGTCCTGTTTTAAAAAGGCAGCCCTATAGAACCACAGCATTTCAACAAGTACATCACATGACTTTCCACATAACAAGTGAATGCAATGCTGTCTTCCCTCATTTCTGGAGAGCACTGTAAGGCCCTTTCTTTTTACCTGTGAAGAGGGAATGTAAATACAGGATTTATAAAATGTTTATGATGTGTTGTAAAGAGAGGTGTTGAAGAATACATCACATACTCCACATTTACAGTGTAATTCAGTGCAGCTGAGAGACTGTTTTTAAAAATTGTGATACAGTTAAATAGTTCAATTATGACCATTTTGGAGCTTCATTTATTTAGCATTTCTTTTATTAGTGCATGAATATGGAGATCTGTCTGTCTGTTGTTATGTTTGCCATAGTACAGGACAGAATGATCTCTGGACTACAGTGTCAGTGTATTTTTCTGTAAATACTTTCTGGATGTGTTGTTTGGAATGAAAGTTGACATGTAGTGGTTTGTGTGTAGGCTACCAGTCAGTCTGTACAAAGTGGGCATATGGTGTCTTTTTATAGCATACTGGTGACTACAGTATCTAAGCTTTAACACTTTGGGTTGTCGCCTGGCCCCCAATTCCCAGCATGCTTTGAAACATGTAAGTCTCTTTTCAATCAGTTTTCGAGCATAGCATCGATATTGGCTGTGTTTGTGGCAAGAGGAGGCGCTTTGGCGGCTTGATGTGAGAGAACTGTCATGGGAGGTTTCAGCTTGACCCAGCTTAAACACACCCATGAAAAGAACAGGAAACAAAGAAAACTACCATATTTAACCAAATCTGCGGCTTACTCCCTAAAACACACGATAATGATATCCTCTTAACACTGGTGTATTACAGCCCTCATGGCAGCGGCAGCCAGCATTCAAGATGGCAGAAAACAACAACAATTAGAGCCGTGAGACAATGTTCTCTCCCTCTCAATTCACCTTCAGTTGTTTTCTCAAGAATAGTAACATTATAGTGAACATGGGAACAACAATAATTAACTAAAACCTTACAGAGGATCATTTTGTCATGATGAAATACTGTTGAATGTTAAACTGTATTTAAGTAATATGTTTGTAAAACGGAGCCGATAGACATAGAAGCTCTGCTTCTAGCTCCTATGCATACTACTATATTAGCTCCTTATGATTGTCAGTTGGTTTAGAATCCATTACAAGCTCTTTCCTATGTGTTTGATAACATCTCATCACAAGAGCAAGAACAGATCTTTGCTTCATGAGCTTTGCTGTATATTTGTTCATTATTAGGTTAGCCAGAATAACTCTAACTGACGGTTCCTCCCTCTCTCCCTCCCTCTCTGCATGACTAAAAATAGATATATCTTTCATGGTGGGTTTCTTGTTGTTTTCCTGAATGTTAATTAGCGATTAGTTGGAATAATTCTCAAATTGTCTCTTTTCTCTCAGTGGAGGATAGTCTGTTATTTTAATCAAGCAGAGGTCAGATGTATTAACTCAGCAGGAGAGTGTGGAGTGAAGCTGTGGAAACCAGCAACAACTCTGCATTGTACCACATCTCTGCCGCGCACATTTCTAATTTCTACCCCCCTGATTCACAGTTGATGTAATGGAAGAATCTTTGGGGTGGTATGGTGGCTGGCGAGGGGGGAGTTTTGTTTCATGTTTTAGCTGCTCACGGATTCTTTTTGATTAGTCATTTGATGCTGCTCCCCCCTAGTTTCCCCCTCCTCTAACCAGGACAATGATATGACGCTCATCGACACTATAGTGGTAGGCTTGATAACCAACAACGATGAGACGGCCTACAGGAAAGAGGTGAGGGCCCTCGGAGTGTGGTGTCAGGAAAATAACCTCACACTCAACGTCAACAAAACACAGGGGATGATCGTGGACTTCAGGAAACAGCAGAGTGAGCAGCCATTTATCAACCTCGATGGGACAGTAGTAGAGAAGGTGGAAAGTTAAGTTCCTCTGCGTACACATCACGGACAAACTGAAATGGTCCACCAACACAGACGGCGTGGTGAAGAAGGCGCAACCATGACCTCTTCAACCTCAGGAGGCTGAAGAAATGTGGCTTGTCACCAAAAACACACAAACTTTTACAGATGCACAATCGAGAGCATCCTGTCGGGCTGTATCACCGCCTGGTACGGCAACTGCTCCGCCCACAACCGTAAGGCTCTCCAGAGGTCTGAGTGAGGTCTGCACAACGCATCACTGGGGACAAACTACCTGCCCTCCAGGACACCTACACCACCCGATATCACAAGAAGGCCAAAAAGATCATCAAGGACAACAATCACCCGAGCCACTGCCTGTTCACCCCACTATCATCCAGAAGGCGAGGTCAGTACAGGTGCATCAAAGCTGGGACCAAGAGACTGAAAAACAGCTTCTGTCTCAAGGCCATTACTAACATTGAGTGGCTGCTGCCAACATACTGACTCAAATCTCTAGTCATTTTAATAATACAAAAATGTATGTAATAAATGTATCACTAATTACTTAAACAATGCCACTTTATATAATGTTTACATACATTACATTACTCATCTCATATGTAGATACTGTACTCTATACTATCTACTGCATCTTGACTATGCTGCACGGCCATCACTCATCCATATATTTATATGTACATTCCTACATTCCTTTACACTTGTGTGTATGAGGTAGTTGTTGTGAAATTGTTAGATTACTTGTTAGATATTACTGCACGGTCGGAACTAGAAGCACAATCAATTCGCTACACTCGCATTAACATCTGCTAACCATGTGTATGTGACCAATACAATTTGATTTGATTTGATTTGCTCCTTAGGTTCCCCCGCCTCTGACAGGGATGATGATACAGCCCCACACAAGACTCCTGATGAGAGGCTCCCAGTAGTGTGGTAACGTTTACTCACAGGCCAGTTAGAGTGGAGAAGGGGGGAGTGAGAGAGGGGGAGACAGATGGATAGAGGGAGAGTGAGAGAGGTAGAGAGAAAGAGAGAGAGCAAGACGGGGATAAAAAGAGAACAGTCTCCAGCTTGATCAGACTATTTATCGAAATGTCTTGGTCTTATCGCAGTTCAGATCTTTTGACAACCTATAGCTTGTTTTCTCATTGCATTATGGCAGTCCTCCTCACGACGACCAGATAAATAAATCCAAATGTAATTTAGCCATATTTCCCCTCGCTAACTTCTAGATGTCAAGATGTGCAACACATCAAACTACTTTGGCCAACTTCCTCTGAGTTGTTGACCTTCATTCATTCAGAACACCATGCTCAGACAGGTTGATTTGAGGTGACATGAAGTCAATGACTGTAATAGTACATAGCAAGAGTTCAACACTCAATTAGAAATGCAAAAGTCCTATTGAAACCTGAGAGCATCAAAGCTCATGAACACAGAGGGAAATGCCTCTTCAAGTGTGCACTTAGTATGTCAAATTCAACCGGAAGGACAGTCAAAAAACCTTTCCATTCACAAGCACAACAACAAGACTATTTCTTAGGCTTTATCGTGTCCATATAGACGATGAGAGACAGCCAAGTAAAGGGTGCTTTTCTGCCTGGCCTGCAGGCTATTAGAATCAGCAGGTTGTTGTCCCCTGCACCGACAGACAGGGCCTCAGCAAACGCTGACTGACTGACACACGGAGACCGATAGTGAGATCTAGCAGGTGCATTTGACTTGCATTCCTCTGATCTGTAGCTACACCAGTGGACTTGTCTTCTTAGCTCACCCTGTAATAAGCTGCTTCAAACATCAGTATGTACTGATAACATCTGGAGTATGTAGTTTTTGACTTTCAGAGAGCTTTTATTTTCTTCCACTTTTGGGGGTTTTAGTTGAATCATATCTTAATGCTTTGATAATGGATGCTTTTACATGCTATGAGCAGAACAGTTACTTCAGTGTCTTAAATATCCATATATGGAAGAAATTTGAAAAAGTATCCAAATGAAATTTGCTCAGGCCTTGTTTTGCTTGGGTGTAGATGGAGCCCTATGCAACCCAACTTGACCATCATACAGAGACATTTAATTGTTTCATGAAGAATTATAGCCAATCAAATTGGACGAGTATCTGTAAATGACAGTGTTGTAAGAGCAAATAGTGAGGTTACTAAGTGGAGTATGAACAGGCTAGAATCCTACAACACTACAAGGACTGGAGTCAATGTAATAGTGAAATGATGTTGTTTTGTCATTGGTTTTATCTCACTATTTGTGTTGATGGTAATCTATAAATGTAGGTCGCAAATAATGTGCTAACAATAGAAAAAATACTGTTATAAATGGTACCCACTAATGAATAACTCTATTGTGGGTTAACTTGTGGAAGTATTGAGGGACAGAAAAGTGGAGCTGTGAGTGTTGGAGCCTGCAGGTGCAAATCCAGCTGCTAGACTTCTGCACATGTTTTCCTCTGTTCTGTCAGTCAAAATGACAGGCAGGTGAGGCACACACACACACACACACACACACACACACACACACACACACACACACACACACACACACACACACACACCACGATCAGAACAAGATATATGCAGCATGCCAAGGAGGAGCAAGCTTATTTCCCCTTTGATTATTACAGAGAGAAAGTTATTCAGGTGAAACAAAATTCAAATTCATTGCAACTTCACTTATTTCAGAATAACAAAATACTGCACAGCAATTTCACACGATTGCAGTACAAGGCCAGAAGCATGTGCAGTTTTGAGTAGACCAGGGGAACTCGTGGCACTACCACCCACTTAAGTCATTTAAACAGCGTGAGAGGGAATGGCCAGGGGGCATACTCAAACAGCCCTGTGGCGGTTCCATGTTACTGTCAGACCGACCGCAGAGCAGCGAGCCACAGACAGTCAGACAGTAGGAGCAGCTGCAGATTTGTCTTGACCTAGTTATCCTCAACAGATAGAATAGAAGAAATCTAACCACCACAAACAACAACAACAACTGTTTGATGAAATACAAAATATACATTTTTGGTAGCTCTCTTTTTATAATGAAGTGGTGGAGCGAGTATCTGCATCTCAAAATGGATCCTTGACTAATCCTAGAGTCTGAGCTCCATACTCCCATGATGCTCTCTGGGAGGAGAGCAGGACTACTGGTGGTAGATGGGGGAAGGGGAGGGCCCTCGGTTCCTCTTCCATGGGACAACAGTGTAACCCCTTTCCACTACCCCACACTAGATCATGTTTGGGTATCCCCTCTGCCCTGTACGACATCTTCAAGTCAAATCAATACTGTGTGAGGTGATGGTCAACAGACGAGGCTCATCGGGGTGGCAGGGTAGCCTCGTGGTTAGAGCGTTGGACTAATAACTGGAAGGTTGCAAGTTCAAACCCCCGAGCTGACAAGGTACAAATCTGTCGTTCTGCCCCTGAACAGGCAGTTAACTCACTGTTCCTAGGCTGTCATTGAAAATAAGAATTTGTTCTTAACTGACTTGCCTAGTTAAATAAAGGTCAAATAAAAAATCTAAACAAAATGTATTAATTTCCCCATCGAATGTCACTTGTTAACAATTCACAAACCGTCAACACAAACCACTAGGCTAGGAGGATATCCTCCATTCATCTTTTAATTAGTTGGTTTGCATTGGCTGCTGGTTCTGGAAGTGGCCGGGCAGGCGGGAGGATTTGTTGTTAATTTGCTGAAACACAGCCTGTAACCCAGTGTTTTACTGCTCCACGCAGGCTGCAGTCCCCTTTGATACAAGCTAACGGAGCCCCACCAAGCTACATAATATACAGCCCAATGAAAAGCCCACTAATTCCAAATCATCTTAAGGAGCGATGTGTGCAGCAAGAGAAAGAGCCATTACAACGACTAAAAAGAAAAACGGGAACACAAAAACACCATATGATTTCTGTTTTGCCTGGACATGAATCCCAGTGTGTTTCAACAGAATCATTGACTGTCATTTGCTGTAATTGATTAAACGAGAGCTACTTCACACAGATTTTCTGTGCACAGCTTACTAACTCAGTGGAACCAGAAGAGGAAATGTACAGTAAGATCGTGCTTCTTCTTAACATTGTAGGACACCTCCTTCATTTGCTCATAGATAGTGAGATCAGTGGAATTTGGTAAGCTTGGTACATTGTTTATTTATAGCGTATCATAGGCTATAGTATATTTTTGTTTATTTTGAAACTAAGCAGTTGTACAGTATATTGTGTCCACTTCAAAATGGCAAAACAGTGATGTTCTGTTACATGAGTATTCATTTACCAGTATTCATTCACCAGTATTCATTTACCAGTATTCATTAACCAGTATTCATTTACCAGTATTCATTAACCAGTATTCATTTACCAGTATTCATTAACCAGTATTAAGTTACCAGTATTAATTTCCCAGTATTAATTTCCCAGTATTAATTTACCAGTATTCATTAACCAGTATTCATTTCCCAGTATTCATTTCCCAGTATTCATTTACCAGTATTCATTAACCAGTATTAATTTACCAGTATTAATTTACCAGTATTCATTTACCAGTATTCATTTCCCAGTATTCATTTACCAGTATTCATTTACCAGTATTCATTTCCCAATATTCATTTACCAGTATTCATTTACCAGTATTCATTTACCAGTATTCATTTACCAATATTCATTTACCAGTATTCATTTACCAGTATTCATTTACCAGTATTCATTTACCAATATTCATTTACCAGTATTCATTTACCAGTATTCATTTACCAGTATTCATTTACCAATATTCATTTACCAGTATTCATTTACCATACCCCTGCTGGCATTTTCTATATGCAGTTTCTTTCTTTTGTGAGCTTGACCTGTCATGTGACCTCAGTAAACAGGAAGTTTTGGAAGACGATCATGTTTGATTCTGCATACAGTACCTTTGGAATAAACATTTTAAAAATACATAAATAAACATTTTTGTGACATACACCGGACAGGTGCAGTGAAATGTGTTGTTTTACAAGGTCAGCCAGAGTAGTACAGCAACCCTGGAGAAAATTTGCACGCAATGATAATTTACTTTTCTAAACATTAAAACACAGCATCGGGATTGAAAACCCTATGGATAATAAGGTTTTTGAGAGCTATTGGTTTACATGCTGATACTAGCTAGCTGTACTTACCTGTTCTTTTCTTATACAAGACCGTGCTAGCTTTGTCAACAACAAAACATCTGGGATACATTTGCTGTTATAGCTAACAGAATATACTTTGTTTGTTAAATTAGACTTATAAAAATAGGAATATTAACAGTTGAGGGACGATTAGTTAGTAATTTTAGGGACCGGATGAGTGAAACGGCAGCACTGGGTAGGGGCACCAACGGTGCATACAGTACACAGTGTTTATGGAGGACAGACTTCAACAGGGTCTTGTCATTGTCTCTCTAAGTGACAGAGCTGCAGTGGAGACGGGTCTAAAACTGTCCGGTGGGTTGTTTTTAGACTTGGCTGGAGGAGAGAAAAGTTGCCAGCTTCACAACTAGGTCAGCTATAATGCTCTACGTGTCGGTGAGTCAGTGTGCTAGTATCACAGCATCTCTGACTTGTCCAACTCTTCACCCAGACTCTGTCCTACAGAGCTACTGTTCTGTAGGTTTTCACTCCAACCCTAATCTAGCACACCTGGTCTAATTATTAGCTGGTTGATAAGCTGAATCAGGTCAGTTACAGCTGGGGCTGGAACGAAAACCTACAGAAGAGAACAGGGTTGGAGAGCCCTACCATACTCTACAGTACTGTACACTCCCCAGCCTTTTACTGTGTCAAGTACAATACCACTAGGTCAGGACTACTATAGTTACTGATGAAAAGGAAATGTACAACATTAAACCGATCAACGTTGATGTACATTAACCAAAGCACATTCAGTATACATTATTGCTATCCCCTAACCACCTCATTTTGTTAGGAAATTACAACCTCCCTCTATCCTGCGTTACTGGGGTTGCTCTTGAAAATAATGTATATTTGTACAGTCATATTATAGTCAAATCACAGACCATCATGACTGTTTGTTACCACTGAGCACACAAACCTTTTACTGGTCAGAGACTCAAGAGGTAGAGCAAATGTCCATGATATAATTACTGTAAGAGATATAGACGTGTTCATTAAGTAATGGAGAGTACAGGTTAGTGTAACTGTGTGATGAGCCACTGTTAAAGTACCACGGCCTCCATCTCAACTCGGACAGGTAAACAATCTAATTGATTCCCACTGGTGCCTTGCTGGACTGGTTGTCATTATTTCCAGTTAAATGTGGTCCTATTCCCAGTGTTTCCAGAACAGACGAGCACATCATCTGTACCACTGAAAACATGTCAAGTTAGAGCGAGTAATTTGTGGTGCTGAATGACAAGTACCAAGTACAGAATCCTGCTCAGTACTCTGAGCGCTCATTAGACAACACATTTTCAGAAGTCACAGAGCTCCCATGTTTTTGTAGTTTTGGTGGGGAATAAACAAATACCGCTTTAATACTGTAATGTCATAAGAACAAGCAGAAGGAAGTTAAACCTGAATTGACATGTCTCATACAGATGACTGTTTAGAATGTTGACAGCCATCTGTGTGGATTCTTTTCACTCCCACTAATGAGCTACTGGTTGAAGAGACCCAATCTACACAGGCCTGTCTCATGGGCCCAGTGCAGCTGCTTGGAACACACACACACACACACACACACACATACCAGTTTCCTGCCGTGTTTGAAAGTGTACTATAGCTAACTTATATTTGAAGTCACGCATGAATCTAAACTAAAAGTGAATGCATTGCACAAAACCCCATGGCGGTGTAAAGGACGGCACAAAACCCCATGGCGGCACAAAACCCCATGGCGGTGTAAACAAAACCCCATGGCGGTGTAAAGGACGGCACAAAACCCCATGGCGGTGTAAAGGACGGCACAAAACCCCATGGCGGTGTAAAGGACGGCACAAAACCCCATGGCGGTGTAAAGGACGGCACAAAACCCCATGGCGGTGTAAAGGACGGCACAAAACCCCATGGCGGTGTAAAGGACGGCACAAAACCCCATGGCGGTGTAAAGGACGGCACAAAATGTTGTGAGAGTTCCACTGAGACTTAAATGATTTAACATACCTTCAGTGTTTGTGTATATTGGTGTGCACCTGTGTTTGTGTGTCTGCATGTGTCTCCACGTGTGTGTTTCGTAGGCCTATTTTTGTGTGAGAGAGATACATTCATTGTAAAGTGTGAAGGAATGTAGCCATGGCAAGACTGTGTTATTCAGTCAACATTTGTCTATTGTAGTCTTTCCCCTCACTAATATTTCACACAACTTAATGCTATGACAATGAGCATAGCAGCAACTATTTGATCCCTATCATGTCTAGAAGCAGATGAGCTGGGATGCCAGCGACACAGCAGCTGAATAGGACTGACAGGAAGTGTCTAATCAATGTCTCCCAGGACTGGAGACCGAGTCGCTCGCCTTTGTTTCTTTTTGTACATACAAGCCTCTTTAACATCACAATACAATCCATTATCTCACTCAGCAAGGTACATTTTGGGGAGTCGTCGTTGCACAAAACATATATTTTATTTTCCGTCTGCTTGGAGATCACTGGGTTGAGATCTAAAGTCATGCAAATGTTACAGGAGGGAAAAATACTGGCAAACGCATTTCTAATTATTCCATATCAGCAGATTTGCAAGAAATAGAATGTTTATATTTTTTTAAAGAGAAGAGTTTATGATCAGTGAGAGCTTGGGCATGGTGCTGTTTAGGAATTCACAGCATTTTGATCTAATCACAAAATCAAAATATTCATGAAGCCCAATGATATCTCTGTCAAGCAGGCGGCCGGCCATTCATTTAGAAATCCAGGTCATTTATTAACGTTTATCAAAGGTTTAAAAAGCCTTCCACTGTGTTTGTAATGCAGGTTAGGAGAGAGGCAGCATTGTACAAGTGATTCCTGATGATTTATAATGGTGTGGGTGTGGGTGCAATTTGGACCAGGTATTCAATTAGAATGGATGTTTAATTTCAGCTTTGAGATATCCAGTTAAAAGTTATATTCAAATGGTATTTCCCTAGACACTACACACATATCTATTATCAGCATGTAGGCCACAGCACATTTGATAACTCTGGTTTTTGCTTCTATCATTGTTACACTGTAATGAGCCATCCTGGGTTTTATTCCCCCTTTTACTATAATTTACATTTACAGTTTAGTCATTTAGCAGCCACTCCTATCCAGAGCTACTTTGTTAGTGCATTCACCTTAAGATAGCTAGGTGGGAAAACCACATACAGTCATAGTATGTACAGATCCTCTCCACGTCAACTGCCAGGTAGGATGCAATCCAAGAGTGTGCAGAGCCTGAGACGCCCAGCCCTGTGGAGAGGAGGATCTCACATGGATTAAGGGCTTGTTAGTAAGCTTTTCACGGTAAGGTCTACACCTGTTGTATTCGGCGCATGTGACAAATAACATTTGATTTGATTTTATTCAAGTGTTGAAGGCACTAGATAGATCTAGGAGGATGATAGCAGAGAATAGAGAATCAGCTTTGGCTGTGCGGAGAGCCCCGTGAAAGCGAGAAGAGCAGTCTCGGTTGAGTGACGTGTCTTGAAGCCTATCTGGTTAGGGTCAAGAAGATCATTCTGAGAGCGATAGCGAGAGAGTTGGTGAGAGACAGCACCATCAAGTGTTTTGGAGAGAAAGAAAGAAGGGATACCGGGACATAGTTTTTGACTTCAGAGGAGTCGAGTGTTGGTTTCTTAAGGAGGGGAGCGACTCGGGCCATTTATAAGTCAAAAGGGACACAGCCAGTGGTCAGGGAGGAGGGGATGTAGAGTGATAGAAGTGGCTTTAGCAGCAGATACAGAGGAAGAGAAGGTAGAGAGGAGGGACTGGAAGGATGATAGAACCTCCAAAATTTTAGCTTAGTTGACCTCAGCCCTGTTCTGTAAGCAGCCCTGTTCTGTAAGCAGCCCTGTTCTGTATGCAGCCCTGATCTGTAATCAGCCCTGTTCTGTATGCAGCCCTGTTCTGTAATCAGCCCTGTTCTGTAATCAGCCCTGTTCTGTAAGCAGCCCTGTTCTGTAATCAGCCCTGTTCTGTAGCCCTGCAGCCCTGTTCTGTAATCAGCCCTGTTCTGTAAGCAGCCCTGTTCTGTATGCAGCCCTGTTCTGTAATCAGCCCTGTTCTGTAAGCAGCCCTGTTCTGTAATCAGCCCTGTTCTGTAATCAGCCCTGTTCTGTATGGAGCCCTGTTCTGTAATCAGCCCTGTTCTGTATGCAGCCCTGTTCTGTAATCAGCCCTGTTCTGTATGCAGCCCTGTTCTGTAAGCAGCAGCCCTGTTCTGTAAGCAGCCCTGTTCTGTAAGCAGCCCTGTTCTGTAAGCAGCCCTGTTCTGTAAGCAGCCCTGTTCTGTATGCAGCCCTGTTCTGTAAGCAGCCCTGTTCTGTAATCAGCCCTGTTCTGTAATCAGCCCTGTTCTGGAAGCTTGCAATGAGTCACTCAGCCAAGGAGCACGAGGGAAGGGCCATGCCGACCAGAAGGAAAGGAGGAATAAATTTGATTTCTTAAAGGCCTAGTCCAGTCAAAATTGCGTGTTTTGTATCATATTGTACAGCAGATGATGACGCTAACACTGTAATAATGTATTTTTTTGATAGTTGCTGGTTTTAAATACAATCTACACAGAACTTTCTAATCAGCAGGTTTGAATGGGTGGGAGTTTTGGCTTTCCATGGTGACATCACCATGCAGAAGTTTGATTAATGGACCAATAGGAGTTCCAATAACACCTAGTTTTCAGTTTTTCCCCTCTACACTCAGACCATTTCCAGACAGTCCTAGCAAAATTCTTGCTTGACAAATAGTTTTTTTTCTTTAAAAAGCCATGTTTGCCCATTTTAATGGAAATTATTACAGTAAGGTACTTAATTGTTACCCAGAAATAATTTGATATTGATATAAAAAATGTATACTCGCAAGAAAAAAATATGAAGACTGTTTCCCCTCTGCCCCCCACCATCCCCCAAACCCAATCCTCCTCTTCATCATCATAGTCATCATCACCATCATCATTATTGTCATCTTACTGTCTAAACTGGCCTGATAGGTTGACTATATGTCATACTGTATGTGAGCCTGAGCTACAATGTCAAGTTCCACGCCCACTGAGTATCCTACACTTCCTGTGTGGTTTCAGGGAGGGACAACTCCAACCTCCACATTACACATAACAGCTACATAACAGGGCTTTTTAACACGCACACACACACACCCACGCGCACGCGCACGCGCACACACGCACACACACACACACACACATTAACATGCTCTACTGTATTTATTTAGGGAATAGGTTAACAGAGACAAAACTAAATCTAATTCAGTTAATTGTTAAATTATATCTTACTGTTTTTCTTTAATACATCAGAGAATCCTTTCTACATGTTTTCAATGTGTGGAGAGACTCTTTCATCTCATCAGTGAAAATCATACAGAGGGTTCAGGAGTTTTTTCTTAATCATTTCGCTCTCGTGTGTTCAGATGATATCTCATTGTACATCTAGCCGTCTCATGGAACCCAGAAAGAGATATAGATATCATTCCATTGTTCCACTGAAAGCTTGGGAGAACGTACGTGGAAAACGAGTAACTGGTAGAGCGTCTGGATGTCATTGTCTCTGAGATATTGCTGCTGAGTGAATTCAAAGAGCCTGAAGCAGAGCTAAGCTGAGCCACGAGCTCTGATCGCAGCCTGATAACCACAGGACAGATCAATAAGTGTGTTGTAAAGGTTAACTGCTGTTATGTTGTACGTTGTTATTGGACTACGTGTGTCATGGTGAATGATACTGACACCCTTTCTCCTCTTCCTGTTCTCTGCTGCAGGTTGGGCTGAAGTGGAGGAGGACCATAGACGAGGGTCAAGTGTGGAAGGGTTTAACCTGTCACCTTCTGAGCCAGTCATCCATCCCCAAGACCCTAATGTGATTCCTCATAGCTTCAGATCATGAATTCAGGTTGGTAGGGCTACAGTGGAATGTATCCTTGTCTTTATTGTTTAACTAAAATATCAATCAAGCTATTAATTACATCATCAACATCTATTGCTGCTGACCAAAGTGGATGCTACAGTATTCTGTGAAATATAGTACGCTCCTCTGTCACGGATTTCTTCCTGGGAAGGAGAGGCGGACCAAAACGCAGCGTTTCATGTTCATTTAATAAGGTAACTCAAACATGAACAGGATACAAAACAATAAACGTGAAAACTGAAACAGTCCTAACTGGTGCATAAAACACAAAGACAGGAAACAATCACCCACAAAATACCCAAAGAATATGGCTGCCTAAATATGGTTCCCAATCAGAGACAACAATAAACACATGTCTCTGATTGAGAACCATTCTAGGCAACCATAGACTTACCTAGACACCTAAACTGAACACAACCCCATAAATCAACAAAAACCTGTACACATAAATCACCCATATCACACCCTGGCCTAACCAAAATAATAAATAAAACAAAGATAACTAAGGCCAGGGCGTGACAGTATGTCTGGCGGCTCTGGCGGATCCTGGCTGACTGGCGGCTCTGGCGGATCCTGGCTGACTGGCGGCTCTGGCGGATCCTGGCTGACTGGCGGCTCTGGCGGATCCTGGCTGACTGGCGGCTCTTGCAGATCCTGGCTGACTGGTGGCTCTGGCAGATCCTGGCTGACTGGCGGCTCTGGAAGATCCTGGCTGACTGGCGGCTCTGGAGGATCCTGGCTGACTGGCGGCTCTGGCGGCTCCATGCTGACTGGCGGCTCTGGCAGCTCATGACAGACGGGAGACTCTGGCGGCCCTGGACAGACGGGAGACTCTGGCGGCCCTGGACAGACGGGAGACTCTGGCGGCCCTGGACAGACGGGAGACTCTGGCGGCTCTGGACAGACGGGAGACTCTGGCGGCTCTGGACAGACGGGAGACTCTGGCGGCTCTGGACAGACGGGAGACTCTGGCGGCTCTGGACAGACGGGCGACTGTTGCGGCTCTGGACAGACGGGAGACTCTGGCGGCTCTGGACAGACGGGAGACTCTGGCGGCTCTGGACAGACGGGCAGCTCCGGCAACGCTGGAGAGGAGGAAGGCTCTGGCAGCACTGGACAGAGGAGCTCTGGCGCCTCTGGACTGAGGGGCTCTGTCGCCTCTGGACTGAGGGGCGGAAGCTCTGGCAGCGCCGGACAGGCGGGAGACTCCGGCTGCGCTGGAGAGGAGGAAGGCTCTGGCAGCGCTGGACAGGCGAGGCGCACTGTAGGCCTGGTGCCGGCACTGGTGGTACTGGGCCGAGGACACGCACCTCAGGGCGAGTGCGGGGAGCTGCCACCGGAGGGCTGATGCGTGGAGGTGGTACTGGATAGACCGGACCGTGCAGGCGCACTGGAGCTCTTGAGCACCGAGCCTGCCCAACCTTACCTGGTTGAATGCTCCCGGTCGCCCTGCCAGTGCAGCGAGGTGGAATAGCCCGCACTGGGCTGTGCAGGCAAACCGGGGACACCATGCGTAAGGCTGGTGCCATGTACGCCGGCCCAAGGAGACGCACTGGAGACCAGATGCGTAGAGCCGGCTTCATGGCACCTGGCTCGATGCCCACTCTAGCCCGGCCGATATGAGGAGCTGGTATGTACCGCACCGGGCTATGCACCCGCACTGGGGACACCGTGCGCTCCACAGCATAACACGGTGCCTGCCCGGTCTCTCTCACCCTCCGGTAAGCACAGGAAGTTGGCGCAGGTCTCCTACCTGGCTTCGCCACACTTCCTGTGTGCCCCCCCCCAAGAAATGTATGGGGCTGACTCACGGGCTTCCATCCACGCCGCCGTGCTGCCTCCTCATACCAGCGCCTCTCCGCTGCCTCCAGCTCTTCTTTGGGGCGGCGATATTCTCCTGGCTGTGCCCAGGGTCCTTTACCGTCCAATTCGTCCTCCCATGTCCATTCCTCCTTGCGCTGCTCCTGCTGACGCTTCTCCTGCTGCACCTTGGGGCGGCGACACTCCCCTGGCTTTGCCCAGGGTCCTCTCCCGTCAAGGATTTCTTCCCAAGTCCAGAAGTCCTGATTGCGCTGCTCCTGCTGATTTCTTCCCAGGGTCCTCTCCCGTCAGTTTCTTCCCAAGTCCAGAAGTCCTGATTGCGCTGCTCCTGCTGACGCTTCTCCTGCTGCACCTTGGGGCGGCGACACTCCCCTGGCTTTGCCCAGGGTCCTCTCCTGTCAAGGATTTCTTCCCAAGTCCAGAAGTCCTGATTGCGCTGCTCCTGCTGACGCTTCTCCTGCTGCACCTTGGGGCGGCGACACTCCCCTGGCTTTGCCCAGGGTCCTCTCCCGTCAAGGATTTCTTCCCAAGTCCAGAAGTCCTGATTGCGCTGCTCCTGCTGGCGCTGCCTGTCACCATGCTGCTTGGTCCTGTTGTGGTGGGTGATTCTGTCACGGCTTTCTTCCTGGGAAGGAGAGGCGGACCAAAACGCCCCAAAAAACCCTAAATCACCCATATCACACCCTGGCCTAACCAAAATAATAAAGAAAACAAAGATAACTAAGGCCAGGGGGCGTGACATCCTCTCTCTAAATGCCATAGAGGAACAGCCATGACATTAACATACAGTATATGGGGCTGAGCAATTAACAGCTTGTGCTGTACTGTAGCTACTTGGCTGCTTGTTGATGACTTTGTCTCTTGCGCGTTAACTTGCCGGTCCTTAAGGATTATCACTGCTACCAAATTACATAACTGAACTAATGAGTTACATACTCACACAGATCCTACTGTATTCCCAACGGGCCGCCTCAGTCACTGCCTGAGTAAAATACCCCAGTGCTCCCCGAGGTCCCATAACATAACACATCCCTTCCTTCCTGTCTCTCTGTGGAAAGAAGGTAGGAGGCTACAGGGGAAACAGAGGGAATTAAGACTGAATGGAGTGGTTATTTTTACCTGAAAGGCTGTGCTGAATGAATGGTACACTTTAATAGTTTTCAGTGGGATGTTTAATTTTAGCCTCGTTAAACCTGACTGAATGCTATGCTCACCATTGTTCCACTTGGCATTCAGTCTGGCGTACCAGTCTAGTTTTATTAGAGGGTTGATAGGGAGCAAGTGTCTGCTTACTGTACTGTACTGTAGCCTACACTATTGTTCCTGATGTACTTCATGTAAAGTAAGGCAACAGCTGCTTGGGGTGAACATTTCTATTGTAAAACATCATTCATGGAATAAAGGTTTTTCTCTGCATAATTTTTCTCCTGGATGGTAGACCAAATATTATTTTACCCCTCCAACACTAAACAGCATGACTGTTGACATTGTGATACGACTGAAACTGAGACCAAACAAGCAGTTGCTGTAGAATAACACTTAACTGGCGGTTTGCACCACTCCTCTCACAGAGCACAAAATTGAGGTTGTGGTGTCATTTGTATTCACGGCAATATTGCTCTGCAAATAATAGTCTGGCTTGTTTAAAGTTTCATGTTCAAGATGCATGTAATTTCTCAACCTTCCACCTCGTTCATTTTTTATGAACACGGCTTCATGCGTAGATCTGTAGAGCAAAAACCCAACTAGCTCACAGATTTATACCAGATAAGATTAACAACTAAATAGTGTTGGTGTTATTTCCCTTGAATAGGCTTTAGGGAGGCATTAACTCAAACATGAAAGCTGCTAGTTTCCTCACAGTGTATTTAAATATTAGTCATGGCTGTTCACTGAGGTCTAAGTTATTACCTGTTGTGTTTATACCATGTGACACTGCAAATGGAGACTCCTCAAACATGAGGTTTTGAGATGATTACATTTGTCTAGGAATGTAGTCTACTACAAG
This sequence comes from Oncorhynchus tshawytscha, assembly GCF_018296145.1. NCBI lineage: Eukaryota > Metazoa > Chordata > Actinopteri > Salmoniformes > Salmonidae > Oncorhynchus > Oncorhynchus tshawytscha. Next base: position 14,377,192 of record NC_056431.1, on the reverse strand, counting down.
AGGGGAAGAGAAGAGAAGAGTACGCCTGTAAGCCTGCCCAGGGAGCCTGCCCAGGGAGCCTGCCCAGGCAACCATGTCAGACAAAAACACTCATTAGATTCCATACCACTTTACAATAAGGTACCCTTATACACTTCATTCCTTAACATTATACAAGATCTCGCAACATTTTACATTAAGGTACCCTTTTCAACCCTAAGGGTAAAGGGTTTATAGCCAGTTAAGTATACTTATTTATAAATCATTAATAAACGATATGACTTATGGGGTGATGTTATTTCTTCATAGTAGGAATTATCCAGAATCCAATAGAATATCATAGGATCCAATTCAATGGATATCATCTGTAATACAATCAAATACAACAATGATATAATCAAAAGTTTCAACCGTTGAAATTCTATATCTAGCTAGAAATCCACTTCTAATAGAACTGGAACAACTTTGCTGGAGGGGACAGATCTTCAACAATATTTATTATGTTACAATGGACTTAGCCCCCTAATTAATGAATGTTAATTCCCTTATGGATGTCAACTGTTTATTATTTCTCCCACCAAATGAACATCTACACTGGGTTTGTTATCTTTCTAACTACTACTGTATACTACCTCTAGTCTTTATAATGAGCCTTTTAAAAGACACTTACCTCCGGATGCTAATTGTTTTTGTTTGATTTTGGTGACACTTTATCAGGACCGCTGGTTAATTAATAGCAATTATACATTAACTATTAAGAAGGCACCTTATTAATTAATAGCCTCAGATGCAATTAAATTACTGATGTACATACTAATTTGGCAACCAACTTTCCTTAATCCTGTGTAATTTCAAAGGGATTTCCAGAAACAGGAAAAGTGATTCTATTATTATAGCCGCAGTAGCTACTATAGGTGTTAATTAAGACAGTAACTAGAGGGAGCATCTAACAGGGAGGGTAAGGGCCGGCTGGATGAAGCATCTAGTGGGGAGGGGGCTGGAGAATCTAGTGGGGAGGGGGCTGGAGAATCTAGTGGGGAGGGAGCTGGAGCTCCTGGTGGGGAGGGGGCTGAAGAATCTAGTGGGGAGGGGGCTGGAGAATCTAGTGGGGAGGGGGCTGGAGAATCTAGTGGGGAGGGGGCTGGAGATTCTAGTGGGGAGGGGGCTGGAGAATCTAGTGGGGAGGGAGCTGGAGATTTCTAGTGGGGAGGGGGATGGAACATCTAGTGGGGAGAGGACTGTTTTAATCTAGTGGGGAGGGGGCCGGAGAATCTAGTGGGGAGAGGGCTCGAACATCTAGTGGGGAGGGGGCTGGAGAATCTAGTGGGGAGGGGGCTGGAGATTCTAGTGGGGAGGGGGCTGGAGAATCTAGTGGGGAGGGGGCTGGAGAATCTAGTGGGGAGGGGCTGGAGAATCTAGTGGGGAGGGAGCTGGAGAATCTAGTGGGGAGGGGGCTGGAGCATCTAGTGGGGAGGGGGCTGGAGTATCTAGTGGAGAGGGGGCTGGAGCATCTAGTGGGGAGAGGACTCTTTTAATCTAGTGGGGAGGGGCTGGAGAATCTAGTGGGAAGGGGCTGGATCATCTAGTGGGGAGGGGCTGGAACATCTAGTGGGGAGGGGGCTGGATAATCTAGTGGGGAGAGGGCTGTTTTAATCTAGTGGGGAGGGGGCTGGATCATCTTTTTTAAATGTATTTTTATTTTATTTCACCTTTATCTAACCAGGTAGGCTAGTTGAGAACAAGTTCTCATTTGCAACTGCGACCTGGCCAAGATAAAGCATAGCAGTGTGAACAGACAACACAGAGTTACACATGGAGTAAACAATTAACAAGTCAATAACACAGTAGAAAAAAAAGGGGAGTCTATATACATTGTGTGCAAAAGGCATGAGGAGGTAGGCAAATAATTACAATTTTGCAGATTAATAACACAGGAGTGATAAATGATCAGATGGTCATGTACAGGTAGAGATATTGGTGTGCAAAAGAGCAGAAAAGTAAATAAATAAAAACAGTATGGGGATGAGGTAGGTAAAAATGGGTGGGCTATTTACCGATAGACTATGTACAGCTGCAGTCATCGGTTAACTGCTCAGACAGCAGATGTTTGAAGTTGGTGAGGGAGATAAAAGTCTCCAACTTCAGCGATTTTTGCAATTCGTTCCAGTCACAGTCAGCAGAGAACTGGAACGAAAGGCGGCCAAATGAGGTGTTGGCTTTGATCAGTGAGATACACCTGCTGGAGCGCGTGCTACGGATGGGTGTTGCCATCGTGACCAGTGAACTGAGATAAGGCGGAGCTTTACCTAGCATGGACTTGTAGATGACCTGGAGCCAGTGGGTCTGGCGACGAATATGTAGCGAGGGCCAGCCGACTAGAGCATACAAGTCGCAGTGGTGGGTGGTATAAGGTGCTTTAGTGACAAAACCGATGGCACTGTGATAAACTGCATCCAGTTTGCTGAGTAGAGTGTTGGAAGCAATTTTGTAGATGACATCGCCGAAGTTGAGGATCGGTAGGATAGTCAGTTTTACTAGGGTAAGTTTGACGGCGTGAGTGAAGGAGGCTTTGTTGCGGAATAGAAAGCCGATTCTTGATTTGATTTTCGATTGGAGATGTTTGATATGAGTCTGGAAGGAGAGTTTACAGTAAAGCCAGACACCTAGGTACTTATAGATGTCCACATATTCAAGGTCGGAACCATCCAGGGTGGTGATGCTGGTCAGGCGTGTGGGTGCAGGCAGCGAACGGTTGAAAAGCATGCATTTGGTTTTACTAGCGTTTAAGAGCAGTTGGAGGTCACGGAAGGAGTGTTGTATGGCATTGAAGCTCGTTTGGAGGTTAGATAGCACAGTGTCCAAGGACGGGCCGGAAGTATATAGAATGGTGTCGTCTGCGTAGAGGTGGATCAGGGAATCGCCCGCAGCAAGAGCAACATCATTGATATATACAGAGAAAAGAGTCGGCCCGAGGATTGAACCCTGTGGCACCCCCATAGAGACTGCCAGAGGACCGGACAACATGCCCTCCGATTTGACACACTGAACTCTGTCTGCAAAGTAATTGGTGAACCAGGCAAGGCAGTCATCCGAAAAACCGAGGCTACTGAGTCTGCCGATAAGAATATGGTGATTGACAGAGTCGAACGCCTTGGCAAGGTCGATGAAGACGGCAGCACAGTACTGTCTTTTATCGATGGCGGTTATGATATCGTTTAGTACCTTGAGCGTGGCTGAGGTGCACCCGTGACCGGCTCGGAAACCCGATTGCACAGCGGAGAAGGTACGGTGGGACTCGAGATGGTCAGTGACCTGTTTGTTGACTTGGCTTTCGAAGACCTTAGATAGGCAGGGCAGGATGGATATAGGTCTGTAACAGCTTGGGTCCAGGGTGTCTCCCCCTTTGAAGAGGGGGATGACTGTGGCAGCTTTCCAATCCTTGGGGATCTCAGACGATATGAAAGAGAGGTTGAACAGGCTGGTAATAGGGGTTGCGACAATGGCGGCGGATAGTTTCAGAAATAGATGGTCCAGCTTGTCAAGCCCAGCTGATTTGTACAGGTCCAGGTTTTGCAGCTCTTTCAGAACATCTGCAATCTGGATTTGGGTAAAGGAGAACCTGGAGAGGCTTGGGCGAGTAGCTGCGGGGGGGGCGGAGCTGTTGGCTGAGGTTGGAGTAGCCAGGCGGAAGGCATGGCAAGCTGTTGAGAAATGCTTGTTGAAGTTTTCGATAATCATGGATTTATCGGTGGTGACCATGTTACCTAGCCTCAGTGCAGTGGGCAGCTGGGAGGAGGTGCTCTTTTTCTCCATGGACTTCACAGTGTCCCAGAAGTTTTTGGAGTTGGAGCTACAGGATGCAAACTTCTGCCTGAAGAAGCTGGCCTTAGCTTTCCTGACTGACTGCGTGTATTGGTTCCTGACTTCCCTGAACAGTTGCATATCGCGGGGACTATTCGATGCTATTGCAGTCCGCCACAGGATATTTTTGTGCTGGTCGAGGGCAGTCAGGTCTGGAGTGAACCAAGGGCTGTATCTGTTCTTAGTTCTGCATTTTTTGAACGGAGCATGCTTATCTAAAATGGTGAGGAAGTTACTTTTAAAGAATGACCAGGCATCCTCAACTGATGGGATGAGGTCAATGTCCTTCCAGGATACCCGGGCCAGGTCGATTAGAAAGGCCTGCTCACAGAAGTGTTTTAGGGAGCGTTTGACAGCGGCTCCGTAGCGGATACAGGCAATGAGGCAGTGATCGCTGAGATCCTGGTTGAAGACAGCAGAGGTGTATTTGGAGGGCCAGTTGGTCAGGATGACGTCTATGAGGGTGCCCTTGTTTACAGATTTAAGGTTGTACCTGGTGGGTTCCTTGATGATTTGTGTGAGATTGAGGGCATCTAGCTTAGATTGTAGGACTGCCGAGGTGTTAAGCATATCCCAGTTTAGGTCACCTAACAGAACAAACTCTGAAGCTAGATGGGGGGCGATCAATTCACAAATGGTGTCCAGGGCACAGCTGGGAGCTGAGGGGGGCCGGTAGTAGGCGGCAACAGTGAGAGACTTATTTCTGGAGAGAGTAATTTTCAAAATTAGTAGTTCGAACTGTTTGGGTATGGACCTGGAAAGTATGACATTACTTTGTAGGCTCTCTCTGCAGTAAACTGCAACTCCTCCCCCTTTGGCAGTTCTATCTTGACGGAAAATGTTATAGTTGGGTATGGAAATCTCAGAATTTTTGGTGGCCTTCCTGAGCCAGGATTCAGACACGGCAAGGACATCAGGGTTAGCAGAGTGTGCTAAAGCAGTGAGTAAAACAAACTTAGGGAGGAGGCTTCTTATGTTGACATGCATGAAACCAAGGCTTTTTCGATCACAGAAGTCAACAAATGAGGGTGCCTGGGAACATGCAGGGCCTAGGTTTACCTCCACATCACCCGCGGAACAGAGGAGGAGTAGAATGAGGGTGCGGCTAAAGGCTATCAAAACTGCTCGCCTAGAGCGTTGGGGACAGAGAATAAAAGGAGCAGATTTCTGGGCATGGTAGAATATATTCAGGGCATAATGCGCAGACAGGGGTATGGTGGGGTGCGGGTACAGCGGAGGTAAGCCCAGGCACTGGGTGATGATGAGAGAGGTTGTATCTCTGGACATGCTGGTTGTAATGGGTGAGGTCACCGCATGTGTGGGAGGTGGGACAAAGGAGGTATCAGGGGTATGAAGAGTGGAACTAGGGGCTCCATTGTAAACTAAAACAATGATAACTAACCTGAACAACAGTATACAAGGCATATTGACATTTGAGAGAGACATACAGCGAGGCATACAGTAATCACAGGTGTTGAATTGGGAGAGCTAGCTAAAACAGTAGCTAAAACAGTAGGTGAGACAACAACAGCTAATCAGCTAGCACAACAACAGCAGGTAAAATGGCGATGACTAGGCAGGGAGGGGTCGGATTAACTACACACAGAACCTGAGTGCAGCTGGGGCCAACAGATAAAACATAAACAAGCAGAATGGAGTACCGTGATTAATGGACAGTCCAGCATGCATCAGCTATGTAGCCAAGTGATCAGTGTCCAGGGGGCAGCGGTGGATGGGGCAGGGAAGCTGGACTGGCGAGTATTATCCAGGTAAGGTAAAAGCCGCTAGCAGTGGCTAACAATGACTAAATAGCTTGTAGCTAGTTAGCTGGTTAGCTTCTGGAGGTTCTTGAGTGTGTTCTAAAAATGAAAAATAATAGCGATTCCGTATCACATTGGGTGAGGCAGGTTACCGGAAGGTATAAACAAATTAAAAATCGAAAAGAGATTGAAAGTAAATATGGGTCCAGTGAGTGTTTGGGACGCGGCGATTCAGACGGTTAGCAGGCCTGTGCTAACAAGCTAACAGTTAGTAGGCCGGGCTAAACAAGGTAGCAGTTAGCGGACCGGGGCTAAACAAGCTAGCAGTTAGCAGCCCGAATTAGCAAGCAAGGAGATAGCAAGGGCTAGAAAGTTAGCCTTTGGGCGGCGTCGCGATGGGGTGAGTCTGTTTATGCCTCTTCATGCGGTGACATCGATAGACCGGTCGTGGGTCCGGATATTGTAGCCCAGGAGTACGCTTCGGTGGTAGCACAGGAGCTCTGGCCGGGCTAGCTTCAAGCTAAGTGGGTGGAAACGCTAGCCAGGAGTAATCATCCGGGGTTGCGGTTAGCTAGTTGTGAAGATCCAGCTGAAAATGTTCCGTTTACGGTGGGAATCCGGGGATAAAAAAATATATATATATATATAGGTCCGTAATGCTCTGGTTAGAGTCGCGTTGTTCGAACTCTAGTGGGGAGGGGGTTGGATGTTCTAGTGGGGATGGGGCTGGAACATTTATTGGGGAGGGGCTAGAACATCTAGCGGGGAGGGGGCTGGAACATCTAGTGGGGATGGGGCTGGAGCATCTAGTGGGGAGGGGTTGGAACATCTAGTGAGGAGATGGTTGGAATATCTAGTGGGGAGGGGTTGGAATGTCTAGTGGGGAGAGGGGTTGGAGCAGTTAGTGGGGAGAGGGGTTGGAACGTCTAGTGGGGAGGGGTTGGAACATCTAGTGGGGAGGGGTTGGAACATCTAGTGGGGAGAGGGGTTGGAGTTTCTAGTGGGGAGGGGGCTGGAGAATCTAGTGGGGAGGGGGCTGGAACATCTAGTCGGGAGGGGGCTGGAACATCTAGTGGGGAGGGGGCTGGAGCATCTAGTGGGGACGGGTTGGGGTGGTTTGTGGGGAGAGGGCTGGAACATCTAGTGGGGAGGGGTTCGAGCATCTAGTGGGGAGGGGTTGGAATATCTAGTGGGGAGGGGTTAGAACATCTAGTGGGAGGGATTGGAATATCTAATGGAGAGGGGTTGGGAAGTCTAGTGGGAAGGGTTGGAATATCTCGTGGGAGGTGTTAGAACATATTGTGGGAGGGGCTGGAATATCTAGTAGGGAGGGGTTGGAGCATCTAGTGGGGAGAGGGGTTGGGACATCGAGAGGGGTTGGAATATCTAGTGGATGGGGGTTGGAACATCTAGTGAGGAGATGGTTGGAATATCTAGTGGGGAGAGGGGTTGGAACATCTAGTGGGGAGGGGTTGGAACATCTAGTGAGGAGATGGTTGGAATATCTAGTGGGGAGGGGTTGGAATGTCTACTGGGGAGAGGGCTTGGAGCAGTTAGTGGGGAGAGGAGTTGGAACATCTAGTGGGGAGGGGTTGGAACATCTAGTGGGGAGGGGTTGGAACATCTAGTGGGGAGAGGGGTTGGAGTTTCTAGTGGGGAGGGGGCTGGAGAATCTAGTGGGGAGGGGTTGGAACATCTAGTCGGGAGGGGGCTGGAACATCTAGTGGGGAGGGGGCTGGATATTCTAGTGGGGAGAGGGCTGTTTTAATCTAGTGGGGAGGGGGCTGGATCATCTAGTGGGGAGGGGTTGGATGTTCTAGTGGGGATGGGGCTGGAACATTTATTGGGGAGGGGGCTAGAACATCTAGCGGGGAGGGGGCTGGAAAATATAGTGGGGAGGGGCCTGGAACATCTAGTGGGGATGGGGCTGAAGCATCTAGTGGGGACGGGTTGGGGTGGTTTGTGGGGAGAGGGCTGGAACATCTAGTGGGGAGGGGTTCGAGCATCTAGTGGGGAGGGGTTGGAATATCTAGTGGGGAGGGGTTAGAACATCTAGTGGGAGGGATTGGAATATCTAATGGAGAGGGGTTGGGAAGTCTAGTGGGAAGGGTTGGAATATCTCGTGGGAGGGGTTAGAACATATTGTGGGAGGGGCTGGAATATCTAGTAGGGAGGGGTTGGAGCATCTAGTGGGGAGAGGGGTTGGGACATCGAGAGGGGTTGGAATATCTAGTGGATGGGGGTTGGAACATCTAGTGAGGAGATGGTTGGAATATCTAGTGGGGAGAGGGGTTGGAACATCTAGTGGGGAGGGGTTGGAACATCTAGTGTGGAGGGGTTGAAACATCTGGTGGAGATGGGTTGGAATATCTAGTGGGGAGGGGTTTGAACATCTAGTGGGGAGGGTTTGGGGTGGTTTGTGGGGGGGGCTGGAACATCTAGTGGATGGGGGTTGGAACATCTAGTTAGGAGATGGTTGGAAAATCTAGTGGGGAGGGGTTGGAATATCTAATGGGGAGATGGTTGGAACATCTAATGGGGAGGGGTTGGAATATCTAGTGGAGGGGTTGGAACATCTAGTGGGCAGAGGGTTGGAACATCTAGTGGGGAGGGGTTGGAACATCTAGTGGGGAGAGGGGTTGGAATATCTAGTGGGGAGGGGTTGGAACATCTAGTGGGGAGGGGTTGGAACATCTAGTGTGGAGGGGTTGAAACATCTGGTGGAGATGGGTTGGAATATCTAGTAGGGAGGGGTTTGAACATCTAGTGGGGAGGGTTTGGGGTGGTTTGTGGGGAGGGGGCTGGAACATCTAGTGGATGGGGGTTGGAACATCTAGTGAGGAGATGGTTGGAAAATCTAGTGGGGAGGGGTTGGAATATCTAATGGGGAGATGGTTGGAACATCTAATGGGGAGGGGTTGGAATATCTAGTGGAGGGGTTGGAACATCTAGTGGGCAGAGGGTTGGAACATCTAGTGGGGAGGGGTTGGAACATCTAGTGGGGAGAGGGGTTGGAATATCTAGTGGGGAGGGGTTGGAACATCTAGTGGGGAGGGGTTGGAACATCTAGTAGGGAGGGGTTGGAGCATCTAGTGGGGAGAGGGGTTGGAACATCTAGTGAGGAGATGGTTGGAATATCTAGTGGGGAGGGGTTGGAATGTCTAGTGGGGAGAGGGGTTGGAGCAGTTAGTGGGGAGAGGGGTTGGAACATCTAGTGGGGAGGGGTTGGAACATCTAGTGGGGAGGGGTTGGAACATCTAGTGGGGAGAGGGGTTGGAGCAGTTAGTGGGGAGGGGTTGGAACATCTAGTGGGGAGAGGGGTTGGAGCAGTTAGTGAGGGAGGGGTTGGAACATCTAGTGGGGAGAGGGGTTGGAACATCTAGTGGGGAGGGGTTGGAACATCTAGTGGGGAGAGGGGTTGGAGCAGTTAGTGGGGAGTGGGCTGGGGACTATGGGCTGATCGGGGAGCAAGCTTGCGAAGGAAGAGGTTGGCTGGGAAATTACCCTGCACACCAAGACCACATTCCTCATTCCTCACTAATGTTTTCTTTTATAGCTGTATTTGAGATTTTCAAGACCAAAACATGTCTTTATCAATCATGTTAAGACGTGTAGGTGTGTAATACAATGGACAGCAGTTACAAGTAAACATCTCACAATAGGAAAGTGGGATCTTAAAATTCTTGGTCCCCTAGATTACTGTCCACTGCTCACCCTCTTAATTCCACCAAACATTGAAAGCAACTGTTTCCTTCAAACTATTTTGTAGACAATCAAATGCATATGCATGCACATAATCATCCACCCAGAGTAATATTGTTTCTGTTCATTCAAGCCTTCATTAGACAGATACAAGAGGAGCTCTTGGGACCTCGGTGGCACCTTTGGTCCAAATCCTAAACATTTTAGAAGAGAAATGCATTTCAGAAGGTAATATGATAGTCAACATGGACGTTGTCTGGTTATGTTAATAGTAAATCCAATTATGCATTTAGCTATAGTGTAATGTGCCGGTGCCAATGGGGTCTACCACTGTGGAGTGGTAGACTCACAAATAGTACACTACAATCAGTAGATTGTATGTACAGGGATGATCAAGGATTGTTATTGGCACACCTTTTACACTTACCTGTTTTCAATGACCTGCCCCGAAACTATCTGTATGGCATTGTATTTGACAACTAACCTCAATAGCAGTGCAAATGCGAACATTATGAGTCACTAATACTTGGCAGACTGTTGTTTAAGTGATATTGCACATGGATATGTTCTGTTTCTCTGCATTACAAATAAGCATAGCAGCTCTCCAACTCCTGATCAATGTGATTTTGACTTTAGTCAGAGTACATGAAGCACTTTCTAAATTAACCAACTGTCAGCGTCCACAGTAATTAATGTTTACTAAACTTGAAAGTGCATAGGCTACACTGAGAACCAAAATTACAAATATGCCTTCAACAGCAATTTGTTTCTTGGTTGACAGAAAACATAAAAAGTTGGTCTTAAAATGAGCACACAAAGCTAACAAAAATATGTATTTCAAACTATTTCAAGCCTGTTTTGATCCCTCAAGACATCCTATCAGTAACATGTCCCTGATCGGTGAAGAAACTACGAAACACAGTCAACCCAGCAATTAGTGCAAACTAACAGACATGTTTAAGAAATGATTTGCTTAGAAAATGGCTGCTTTGTAGTTCAAACAAATTCCACTTTGGCCTTGGAGTGGGAGTTTTTCCAGCAAATGCTTAAATCCTAAAATAAGTACTGCAATCTTCTGGCACAGACGTACTGTAATGCTTTAAAAACAATTTAGCAACTGTCATCGCTGTAATTACAGTAACTAATTACCATCCTAGGCAAACAAATAGCTTAACATAATATGCAGGCCCAATCAATTTTGAATAAATGCAAATTCCAAAAGCAAAAAAAAAGAAGCATTTTGGCAAACCTGAAAGGGAATACAGAGGAAATAATATACTTTGTTTTATCCACACATAATTCCCAGGGAGTATCATATCATGAATATTTGCATTCAGTTCTTATCAGTACATTTGCATTTGCCTCTTATCAGTCGGCAAGCCAGGCACAGCCAGATAGGGAGAGCTGCCTCCACGCAATACACACATTTCTAATGAGTCACGTCCCAGCCTGATATCATTTTGGCTAGAACTTTATCACCAAAACGAGGAGGTCATTTTTTCGTGGAGTTGGCTCATCTTGCAACTGTCTTTTGAGTTTTTTTCTTTTTGATGTGATTCAACTGAGATTCATTTTTTAAAGCCCAACAAAAAGGATTATTTTCTCTCTTCCCCCAACTGCAACAGCTCATATCAGTGGCACGTTTGCCTGCAATGATTATCACTGTGTCATAAAATGTTTCAGTTTTATCCGAGTATTATTTTATTTGCCACAGCATCCCCCCTCTGAACAGACAGAGCTCATCTGCATGAAGAGAACAGCACCATTTGAAGCAGCAGCAGCAGCAGTGTCGACAGGCAGGCCAGGCGACAGGCTACATACACAGACAGCTCCCACTTCCCATTTCATTTAGTATACATATGCAACAGTCTCCGCAGGGGAAATTTTAAGTAATTGTTTGATAGCGTTTTTGAAAAAGGTGTTCCACAATAACAATTTCATGGTGCATTGCAGAGTATAATCATAAATGTGTATTTTATCCTGGTCGGCCGAGTCGAGGAAACACTGCAGGTCAAGTAAAGGATCCTAGTCAAATGGTCGTCTCATTAGTCCAATCTGTTTCTTCCTGCTAATTATTTTTTTCCCTCTCTGAACTACTCTGGATTGTCCCACACTGTGTATAAGTGATATGAATAATGATTTTCGTTGTAAAATGTTGTTCGTGCAAATATGTTTTGCATTAATTACAATGTTGATGTGACAAAATGTTAAACATTCTTTTGATGTAACGTAATCATGCATTAATATGCAGCATGCTCTGTTTTCTTAATGCTTTCTGACAGTTCACAGATTTTTATTCAGTGTTAGTTTTGCGTGGAATTAAAATGGCACAGAGGGGGGAAATAAATAAAGACATCAGAATAATTCAGATACACCAAACATGTCATCAGTATTGAGATAGACACACTGTAAATAATTAAAGTCAATAGTTAATTCTTTAAGCTAATATAAATGTACATCATAAATAGTCAATGAAAGGGACAATGGCAGATATATTGACCCTCCGTGTTACACACAATGCACCTGTGATTGCAGTGGTTTTAGTGTAGGTATAAGGTACAATACAGTACAGTACAATACACAGTATAGTACAATACACAGTACAGTACAAGACAATACAGTTCAATACACAGTACAGTCCAATACACAGTACAGTACAATACACAGTACAGGACAATACACAGTACAGTCCAATACACAGTACAATACAGTACAGTACAATACACAGTACAGTCCAATACACAGTACAGCCCAATACACAGTACAGTACAGTCCGATACACAGTACAGTAGAATACACAGTACAGTACACAACACAGTACAGTACAGTCCAATACACAGTACAGTACAATACACAGTGCAGTACAGCCCAATACACAGTACAGTCCAATACACAGTACAGTACAATACACAGTACAGTACAGTCCAATACACAGTACAGTACAGTCCAATACACAGTACAGTCCAATACACAGTACAGTACAATACACAGTACAGTACAATACACAGTACAGTACAATACACAGTACAGTCCAATACACAGTACAGTACAATACAATACAGTCCAATACACAGTACAGTAGAATACAGTACAGTCCAATACAATACAGGCCAATACACAGTACAGTACAATACACAGTACAGTACAATACACAGTACAGTACAGTCCAATACACAGTACAGTCCAATACACAGTACAGTACAATACAGTATAGTCCAATACACAGTACAGTCCAATACAGAGTACAGTACAATACAGTACAGTCCAATACACAGTACAGTCCAATACAGAGTACAGTCCAGTACAGTACAGTCCAATACACAGTACAGTCCAATACACAGTACAGTCCAATACAGTACAGTCCAATACACAGTACAGTCCAATACACAGTACAGTACAAGACAATACAATACAGTCCAATAAACAGTACAGTCCAATACACAGTACAGTACAATACACAGTACAGTACAATACACAGTACAGTCCAATACACAGTACAGTACAATACACAGTACAGTACAAGACAATACAGTCCAATACACAGTACAGTCCAATACACAGTACAGTACAATACAGTACAGTCCAATACACAGTACAGTCCAATACACAGTACAGTCCAATACACAGTACAGTCCAATACACAGTACAGTACAGTCCAATACACAGTACAGTCCAATACATAGTACAGTACAATACAGTACAGTCCAATACACAGTACAGTCCAATACACAGTACAGTACAGCCCAATACATAGTACAGTCCAATACACAGTACAGTACAATACACAGTACAGTCCAATACACAGTACAGTACATGCAGACGCCCATGTAGAAAACAATAGACAGGTGCAAAACACCAAAAAAGAGACGTCCCATATTCTCTAAGGCTTCCTTGGTTAGGGACTTTATCTCAGGAGAATAAACTGGGAGGGAATGTGAGGATGAATGTATATCTCCAACTGTTTGCCAGCCCAGAGAAATCTTTATTCCTATGTAAAACCAGGATGGATACTGGATGGTTTTGGTGGTTGGTCCCCTCTCTGGGTGCTGTATGGCTGCTGCAGCTTGGTAGAGGGCAGCCAGCCGGCTTCACCTTAAGTATTTCCTTTAAATCTTATCTCACCCTTTGTTTAAACAGAGGAGCAAAGACATTCCACTTTGCCAGCCCATGAACACATGGAGGCTCCATTCTGTTGTATTTCTGCAAGGATATTGTCTCAACATTACAAGGAAAATGAAAATAACAAGCACAATATTTTGTATATAAAGTAGGACTGACGGCTGGACGAACAGACAGACGAACAGGTAGACAGAAGTAAAGTCAGGCTGGTTGGTGGTTGTCTCCATGTGCCCCTTCTCCCAGGCTTCTCCAGGTTTGTCCTAGGCTTCTCCCAGGCTTCTCCTAGGCTTCTCCAGGCATCTCCCAGGCTTCTCCCAGGCTTCTCCCAGGCTTCTCCTAGTCTTCTCCCAGGCTTTTCCAGGCTTCTCCTAGGCTTCGCCCAGGCTTCTCCTAGGCTTCTCCCAGGGTTCTTCTTGGCTTCTCCCAGGCTTCTCCTAGGCTTCTCCCAGGCTTCTTCTAGGCTTCTCCCAGGCTTCTCCTAGTCTTTTCCAGGCTTCTCCCAGGCATCTCCCAGGCTTCTTCCAGGCTTCTTCTAGGCTTCTCCCAGGCTTCTTCCAGGCTTCTCCTAGGCTTCTCCCAGGCATCTCCCAGGCTTCTCCCAGGCTTCTCCAGGCTTCTTATAGTCTACTCCCAGGCTTTTCCAGGCTTCTCCCAGGCTTCGCCCAGGCTTCTCCTAGGCTTCTCCCAGGGTTCTTCTTGGCTTCTCCCAGGCTTCTCCTAGGCTTCTCCCAGGCTTCTTCTAGGCTTCTCCCAGGCTTCTCCTAGTCTTCTTCCAGGCTTCTCCCAGGCATCTCCCAGGCTTCTTCCAGGCTTCTTCTAGGCTTCTCCCAGGCTTCTTCCAGGCTTCTCCTAGGCTTCTCCCAGGCTTCTTCCAGGTTCTCCCAGGCTTCTTCCAGGCTTCTCCTGGGCTTCTTCCAGGCTTCTCCTAGGCTTCTCCCAGGCTTCTTCTAGGCTTCTTCCAGGCTTATTCTAGGCTTCTCCCAGGCTTCTTCCAAGCCTGCCAAGTTGTGCCAGGAGCTTAGTGCTCTATGGAGTAGTCCAACAATACACTACACCATACCCTGCTCTGGTCTCCCTCACACTGTTTTTCAGCAGGCTGCCTCTGCCTGCCACTAACCCCATCAGCCATGTACAGCCAACAGTCCACAGGCTTGCTGTGTGTCTCTGTCTGTATCTGCCTCTCTCTCTCTGCCAGTCCTATCTAGGTATATATCTACCAGTCTCTCCCACCTTTCCCCAGTCTCTCTCTTACCTTTTTCTTTCTTTTTATCTCCCTCTCTCCCTTCCCTCTCTATCTCTCTCCCATTATCTCTCCCCCTCTTTCCATCTCTCTCCCCTCCTCTCTCTCACTATCTCTCTCTCCATACACCAGCATTGGGCCCAGAGTCAGGTTCTTGGTACATGTGAGGTCGATGCATTAGTGCCCCATTCTTCCCCCTCTCTCAGAGGGTGTCCGCTGTCCGCTCCGACTTCTACAACTGGTGAGCTGCCATCGAACCAAAACACTGTTAATCACAAACTCATGAGCGACTAAAGGCCTCACAAATGAGCACAGAGATGGTGTTTGCTGAGCGCGGATATGGGGGTCTTCCAAGGCAACAGAGCAGCAGGCCAGTCTTTGTCTGTGGATCTGGGGCCTCATTCTGTTTGGCTGCCTTTGGGGCCAGTGGGGACGGGATAGAAAGTCTTTGAACACAGCATTTGCAGCTTTTGAAAATAAGCTTGTGGGTGATGGAGTTGTTGCTCAGGCGTAATGGATGGAGACTGAGATTAAACTGAACCTCTGTCTATTTCTAGACAGTTGATACTGTTAGGAGTAGCAGAGATGTATTTAGATGGAATAGGCTGCTGCTGTGGTTGAAAGCTACAGTTCTGTATTAACCAATGCGAAAGTGACTTCAGAGGTCTTTTGATTCAGTAATTTAGTGCCATCAAATTCAACTATTATCTGTAATGATCTTTGGCTTTCACGCAAACATCCACATACACATGCACACACACACACACACACACACACACACACACGAACACGATCACACACTGAAAATGGACTGTTTAGAGCGGGTGAAAAAGCATATGATGGAAGACAGAGTCTGGGCTGGGTGGAGTAGTACTGATTAAGTGATTGGGAGCATTCTGTTACTGAAATGCTCTCTGCAATCCTGACGATAACATCATCTTTGGCTTTATCTCTGTTCATGAACTTATTTTAAACATTCCCCTCTGCTCTCTCTTCATTACATACTGGCCTCTTCTTTTGGCATCCACTTTCATTACTGGACTTATCTCATACATCCTTCCTCTCTGTCACTCTGTTTATTGTGTGGCAGGGGTTCGAAGATTAGCTGTTCCCACATACTCCTAACACCCTTTTATAATGAAGGCTAGCTCCCGTCCAGCTGCATTGCACGCCGGTGCACTGCAGTGTGCAGGCCACTGCAGTGCTAGGAAGGAACTAAAGATGTATCTATAGTTGAGGTAAATTAATTAGGCTATCTGTGGAAAGATGGACCCGAAAACAGGTGCATTTAATCTGGCATTTTTTATTTAATAGCTAATCCCATGGAAAATACCATGTGTGCTTCCCATATAATAGTATATCATCCCAGCAGATTATTTGCATATACAGTGCATTCAGAAAGTATTCAGACCCCCCCAGCCCTTTTTCCACATTTTGTGACGTTACAGCCGTATTCTTAAATGTATAAAATAATTGTTTTTCCTCATCAATCTACATCAATCATCAATCTAATGACAAAGCGAAAACAGGTTTTTAGAAATGTTTGTTAATTTATTAAAAATAAAAAAACAGAAATACCTTATTTACATAAGTATTCAGACCCTTTGCTATGAGACTCGAAATTGAGCTCAGGTGCGTCCTGTTTCCATTGATCATCCTTGAGATGTTTCTATAATTTGATTGGAGTCCACCTGTGGTAAATTCAATTGATTGGACATGATTTGGAAAGGCACACACTTGTCTACATAAGGTCCCACAGTTGACAGTGCACGTCAGAGCAAAAATCAAGCCATGAGGTCGATGGAATTGTCCATAGAGCTCCAAGACAGGATTGTGTCGAGGCACAGATCTGGGGAAGGGTACTAAAAAATGGCTGCAGTATTGAAGGTCCACAAGAACACAATGGCCTCCATCAGTCTTAAATGGAAGACATTTGGATCCACCAAGATTCTTCTTAGAGCTGGCTGCCCGGCCTAATTGAGCAATCGGAGCAGAAGGACCATGGTCAGGGAGCTGACTCTGGGAGCTCCAGAGTTCCTCTGTGGCGATGGGAGAACCTTCCAGAAGGACAATCATCTCTGCAGCACTCTACCAATCAGGCCTTACTGGTAGAGTGGCCAGACGAAAGCCACTCCTCAGTAAAAGGCACATGACAGGCCGCTTGGAGTTTGCCAAAAGGCACCTAAAGGACTCTCAGACCATGTGAAACAACATTCTTTAGTCTGATGAAACCAAGATTGAACTCTTTGGCCTGAAAGCCAAGGGTCACGTCTGGAGGAAACCTGGCACTATCCCTACCGTGAAGCATGGTGGTGGCAGCATCATGCTGTGGGGATGTTTTTCAGCGACAGGGGCTGGGAGACTCGTCAGGATCGAGGGAAAGATGAACGGAGCAAAGTACAGAGAGATCCTTGATGAAAACCTGCTCCAGAGCACTCCGGACCTCAGACTGGGGTAAAGCTTCACCTTCCAACAGGACAAGGACCCTAAGTACACAGCCAAGATAACGCAGGAGTGGCTTCGGGAAGCCTCTGAATGTCCTTGAGTGGCCCAGCCAGAGCCCGGACATGAACCCGATCGAACATCTCTGGAGAGACCTGAAAATAGCTGTGCTGTGACGCTCCTCATCCAACCTGACAGAGCTTCAGAGGATATGCAGAGAAGAATGGGAGAAACTCCCCAAATAGAGGTGTGTCAAGCTTATAGCGTCATACCCAAGAAGAATCAATGCTGTAATAGCTGCCAAAGGTGCTTCAACAAAGTACTGAGTAAAGGGTCTGAATACTTATGTACATTTGATATTTTATTATTTATTATTATAAAAAAATGTAAACCTGTTTTTGCTTTGTCATTACAGGGTATTGTGTGTAGTTTGATGAGGAAAAAAAACAATTGAATCCATTTTAGAATAAGGCTGCAACGTAACAGAATTTCGGAAAAGTCAAGGGCTCCGAATACTTTCCGAATGCGCTGTAGGTGTCTGATAGTATTTGATTGATAAAGAAAAGTGTGCCTTGAATCAACTGAGAGTAGCCCTATTTGGCCCATTAGCCTTAAAAGGCTATTAGCCATATTAGCCTTATTAGCCCTGTTGGGCCTATTAGCCTATTAATCCTATTAGCCCTGTTAGCCCTATTAGGCATATTAGCCTATTAACCATATTAGCCATGTTAGCCCTATTAGGCCTATTAGCATATTAAGCATATTATCCCTGTTAGCCCTGTTAGGCCTTTTAGCCTATTAACCCTATTAGCCCACTAGCCCTGTTAGCCCTATTAACACTGTTAGCCCTATTAACGCTGTTAGCTCTGTTAGCCCTGTTAGCCTATTAGCCCTGCTAGCCCTATTAACCCTGTTAGCCCAATTAGGACTATTATCCCTGTTAGCCCTGTTAGCCCTATTATGACTATTATCCCTATTAACCCTGTTAGCCCTGTTAGCCCTATTAACCCTGTTAGCCTTATTAGCCCTATTAACCCTGTTAGCCTTATTAGTCCTATTAACCCTGTTAGCCCTGTTAGGACTATTATCCCTGTTAATCCTGTTAGCCCTATTAGGACTATTATCCCTGTTAGGCCTATTATCCCTGTTAACCCTGTTAGCCCTATTAGGACTATCATCCCTGTTAGGCCTGTTAGCCCTGTTAGCCCTATTAGGACTATTATCCCTGTTAGCCCTATTAGCCCTGTTAGCCCTGTTAGCCCTATTAGTCCTATTAGCCCTATTAGCCCTGTTAGCCCTATTAGTCCTATTAACCCTGTTAGCCCTATTAGTCCTATTAACCCTGTTAGCCCTATTAACCCTGTTAGCCCTATTAGTTAGCCTATTAACCCTGTTAGCCCTACCCTGTTAGCCCTATTAGCCCTATTAACCCTGTTATCCCTGTTAGCCCTATTATGACTATTATCCCTCTTAGCCCTGTTAGCCCTATAAGGACTATTAACCCTGTTAGGCCTGTTAGCCCTGTTAGCCCTATTAGGACTATTATCCCTGTTAACCCTATTAGGACTATTATCCCTGTTAGGCAAGTTAGCCCTGTTAGCCCTATTAGGACCAGTATCCCTGTTAGGCCTGTTAGCCCTGTTAGCCCTATTAGGACTATTATCCCTGTTAGCCCTGTTAGCCCTATTAGGCCCAGTGTGTGTTGTGTGCTGCATGGGCTTTAAGGCACATGGCTGAATGAATGCAGCTCTAGCTAGAGTATATTTACTGCCAAGAAATCAAGGCCTCCTCATCCTCATACTGTACACATACTTCATAGTGTGAAAGATGGGGATTGGTTATATTTTAATACCCAGAATCAGTCTGCATGTGAATTCATGTAAAACAAGTATCATCTCAAGCAATAAGATGTCAGCTGTAGGCCTAGTACTCTGACAATTTGTTTTAGATTAGTCTAATTGTCTTATTTGTTTCTGCATGCACATGGTGATCAGTAAGCTGAAGTGTCTTCTTACCATACAGCCTTGGCCAGTGGAATACTGCAGAAAGCACCAATTGAGTGTGTATTGAATGTGTATTGACGTCTTACTGCCTCTGAAGCTAAGCAGGGTTGGTCCTGGTCAGTCCCTGGATGGGAAAACCAGATGCTGCTGGAAGTGGTGTTGGAGGGCCACTAGGAGTCACTCTTTCCCCTGGTCCCCCAAAAATATACCAATGCCCCAGGGGACGTTGCCCTGTGTAAGGTGCCATCTGTCGGTTGAGACGTTAAACAGGTCTCCTGACTCTCTGTTGTCACTAAAGTTCCCATGGCACTTATTGTAAGGGTAGGGGTGTTAACCCCGATGTCCTGACTATATTCCCAATCTGGTCCTCATATTGTCACGGCCACCTAATTATCCCCAGCTTCCAATAAACTCATTCATCCCCCCCTCCTCTCCCCTGTAACTATTCCCCAGGCTGTTGCTGTAATGAGAATGTGTTCTCGGTCAATTTACCTGGTTAAATCAAATTTAAAACAATGACTGTTAATACTGTATCATGGATTATTACAAGGAATGGAAAAGGAATGTATCCCAATGAGCCGACGATATCATCAATGAGATTCCTGTCTCAGTCCTGCTTTCTGCATGCAGTGAAACCTTTCCACTTCCAACAAAACGATACGCTGTCTTTCTCATCTGCACCATATCACCCCGTCTGTACTGCAGAAATGTAATTGCATCACTCAACAAGCAGGTTAAGATGGAGGGCTGGAGAAATTAACATATTCATTTTTCTTTTTTACATTGAACATTTCCCAGTTGTTTTAATAACCAATCTCAGACCTGTGATCTAATCTACACGAACAGTACAAGTAATTAAAGTTAAAATTAATTACTGTCTTTGCTGATATTCTAATAACAGGGCTTTGAGTTTTGTAGCCAGGAAGTTGATATTTTGTCATCCGTGTTTTATCTCTTACGGCCGTGCGTGATTGTCTGTACTTAATGTAGCCAGGAAGGAGAGCAGGAAATGGCAGATAAAGAGGAAAGACTCTCCTTTCCCCACACTCCTGACCGTAGCACCCCTCTTGACAGCTTCCACCCCCCACCACCACCCTCTTCTCCTTTTACCGCTTCCTTTATCATGACAGTATTTAGAGAAGATATGGTAAGACTGAGCAGGCCTTATGACTGCCTTTTGATAGAAATTATACAATTGTTCATTAGCTAGTGGAGATAATGCCCCCTCAGGTCCTGTCTTCTCCCTTTGGCATCTCATTTAGCACAGGGAGCATTCAGCTCGACATACAGTACCCTGCCACGCGGCTATAGACGTGACACCACACAGAGCCCTGCTCTGAGCTGAACGTCTCTCTGCCACAGAGACAGTGCTATTGGAAATGTCAAGCTATCTGAAGGGGAATGTATGGCCTATAGGCCCTGAACACACTCTAATAAGCATGGTGGGGAGTACCCCTGTGGTGTGTGTATGAGTGATGCTACTATGACCCTTGTCCTGTCATTTTTCCTATAGGCTATTATGTTTCAAAAGGAAATGGTCTGCTAATACTGAATGTCATTGATCAGATAGAGATACAGGAGAGGCATAGTTAACTGTTATTCACCAAGAATTTGGAGTGGCTAAAATAATGAATGTAAAGATTTCGTCATTTCGTGCTACACATCTTAATGCTAACACATGCAATATGGATAACTTTGGCCATCATATGGTTCAAGGAGTTGTGTCAGCTCAAGTGGAAATTACCTTAAGAAGTCAGGTGCAGTGTGTTTGTCTATAATGCACCTTTGGTTGATTCTCAACCTAATTATACTGTATGCTAATACACTTTCTTCTGACTTTAGTGTTTTCCTTTATAAACTCAAAAGCTACATATAAGTAATGAGCGCTGGTCATATCACACTGAATCTACAGTTATACTGTGCAAAACAATCATCATTCTCTATGCCAAGAACAGACCAACGTGTTGTGACAAACAGCCACGTTCCCCTCGTCGACTCCTGGATCATCTATAAGGCGATTTCAACGTGCAGAAGATCAACTGTTTGGAGAGGGAAGACTGTGAGACAGACAGGGGATTAGAATCGACGGCCGGATCAGAATGAGATGAACATTACACTCAGAGGCAGAGCCACACGGGTTTATCTGCCCTTTCACGACTGCTGTCATCCTCTGAGAGTTCCCCTCAGCCCAGCCGCCTCGCAGCCAAGATGACAAGCTTTCTGTTCTGCCTTTCGGCCTCAAAAAGTTTCATCTCTGGAAAAAAGTTGTCTTGCAAAACTTTTGTCCCAGCGATCCGCCACAGAACCTATAACAGTTGTTTGAACGAAAGAACCAAATGAAGAAGTCTGGAGGTACCATATCCTATAGGTGAAAATCATGGAATCAAATACCTACATCGAAGGCAAAGAAATCAATGTTTCTGAAAGAGATATGAGAGAGAAATATTTGATTAGAATACTTGGGGAAATGTCCTATGCGACAAGCCTTTTGGAAATTTCTGGCAAAAGCTGTCTCGAGTATGAAATTGATTTTTTAATTGCAATTTTGTAAGTCCTTTATGCAAAATAAACATATTGAAAGATTATGTGCTAATGTTCAAGTTACACATAGCTACATATCTCCAGTCAGAAAGTTTGAATGGAGATTTTAATTGGAGAGAAGCATGTGTGGCCCAATGCTTCATTCAAAGGTCCCTAATTCCTTAGTAGACAGCCATCGACATTTATTGGTGATGCAAGGAAAGGCAACTTCATTTTTCTGGGTTTTATGCCCTGACATTGGTGGCTTCATATATGTAGTGGGCTGTTATGTCTAAAGGTCTCAGTGAAGGATTGAAGTGGACTTCAGATAGACGGCCTGGCCTCTATACATGTGCCATGCAGTTCACAAACACACGTTTGGCGTTAACATTAATGTTGTCGCTCAGTGTGAGAGATCTGTAACGTTAAAACATGGCTCTATTTCAACGCATCATATCTTATCCCAGCCCCATGGACAGTGTTTGTAGAGTAGGGTAAGGAAGTGGATACCCTCCTGTGAGGCTTGGCATGCTGTACTACTGCTACTGAGCCACGGTGGTGTCTATGGCTGTGGCTGTGTAACCATCTCCCATGGTACTAGACACGTTATGAGAGGTGATTAGACTATCTATGTCTGTGTCTGAGGGGACAACAGATGGAGCGACAGGACGTTGTGGAGGGGCGATGGTAATTAGGGGGAGAAAGGAGAGAGAACGGTAGCTTCAGAGCCACTGAGTTAAGTGAAGTCTTAAACAACACTACCCGAGTGGTACGGGCGCTTGTGTTGCCCTTTGGCCACTCAACATGCCACTGTTACACTCTGCTAGAGTGTTTTCACATTACATATCTTTTCCCCTACTTTTGGGAAAAAAATATGCTAACATATATTCTCTTTTGTATGTGACAAATAACTGTTATTATGGAATATAACAGCACTGGAACAGACAAGTTAGAGCTTGGGTGCAAGTGTATCTCAATAAAAGCATATCCCTCTGAAGAAACAACATTGTATAAAGAACACACAGACTGTATGCCCTGACCTAAAGACTGAAGCTGAAGGAATGACCATTGATAGTCTTGAGGGCACATACACTCCCCTCTCCACTGAATTAATGATATATTACGATCCCTTCATCTAACACACTCAAAAGGCCGGTATTGACTCTTCATTTCCTCCTTACACACACAGGCTAAAGAGATGGTTAATTTCTCCATAGGATTAATGACTTTGTCATCCATCAATCTGTGGGACCATGAAATAGCCACAGAGCCACTGAGCGAGCTGCCTGCAGGTTACTGGTGAAATTATAGCGTTGGAATCCCCATGGGGCGCATATTAATGAGTCTACACCGACGTGCTAACAATTCACATTAAAATGTAATGCATTCTTTAATTAATTAAGCTCTCATTTATAAACATCCAACACTTCCCACTCACTCCAAATGTGACCTAACAATAGAGTATTCATGTTTTATGTTAGAGGCGTAACATATTTAAATGTCATTAATACATGGACACCAAGATAAACATCTTTTTTAAATTCTATTAGCAGTATATATAAAAAAAGAGGGTTCCCCCATTTTAGACCAAATAATAATTGCACATTAATTTAACATTTTGGTCGGCATGGTCATGGTAACATTTTGGTCGGGATGGTCATGGTAACATTTTGGTCGGCATGGTCATGGTAACATTTTGGTCGGCATGGTCATGGTAACATTTTGGTCGGCATGGTCATGGTAACATTTTTGGTCGGCATGGTCATGGTAACATTTTGGTCGGCATGGTCATGGTAACATTTTGGTCGGCATGGTCATGGTAACATTTTGGTCGGCATGGTCATGGTAACATTTTGGTCGGCATGGTCATGGTAACATTTTGGTCGGGATGGTCATGGTAACATTTTGGTCGGGATGGTCATGGTAACATTTTGGTCGGCATGGTCATGGTAACATTTTGGTCGGCATGGTCATGGTAACATTTTGGTCGGCATGGTCATGGTAACATTTGAGTTAAATTGGTGCAGAAGTGCTTGTATATCAAAGAGAACATTTCACATTTTATTTGAGAATGACTTAGAAAGGCAATCATGTACAACTCTCAAACAAATGTGGGCCGTCCTATAAACTTAAGGTTAAGTTAGAAACCACACAGTACTGGCCTACTCCATAACATTCTAAACATTTTCAAGAGGGTCAGCATCTTTGCAGTCCAGAGTCCACATTAGTCTTAGATTGATCTAGGGGGTAATGGTTAATTATCAGGGTTACCCAGACAGGAGCAATAGCAGACAGCCAAAAGCACAGTGGGAGTTTTAGAGAACGGGTAATCTCCAAGGTGCGTTAGCCATGTTCAGAGGAATGGGATATCAACGTACTGGAGAATATTTCAGGGTTTTACTGGAAATGATTTCGAAAATACACAATGTTAACATTTTGATAAGACATTCTCTATGATGATGTTCCAGTTTTAAGAGTACCAGGCCTTTACTGGGGGATAACAGAATATTGGCTAGATTTGGTCCTTTCCAGTTTGGCTTTAACCAATCAAAGACATGTTTCTCTGGAGGTTAAACCATATTCTGTATCCATACTGTACATGTCCAGATCATATCCACATAGCTTCATGTCAAACAGGGTCTGTTTTATGCCACTTTAATATTCTAGCCATTTGCAGAATTGACTGATTTGATGTAATTCAGAGACAACAATTTAGGTGTAAGAAAAAAAGATATATACATCCTTATCAAATCAACATGGTTCTATCTTCAAAAGGATGAAGACAGAAGTGGGAATTACCACAACATATGCTCTGTTTGACTGCTCAGCGCTGAGCCAAAATGTCTTCCTACCATAATCACTTTGTTGTTAACGACATCTGAGACATGCAGTGTCACCCCTGCCTTGTAATCAAACAAACCTCATTTCGGTCAGCCATTTTGGCTCCAGGTGAACATCTCAACATCATTATTATGGTCCTTAAAGCCCCACCCCTGTCCCCTACCATAACCACAATGGACGCTGGTTGCCAGAGGAGCTGGTGAGAGAAGCAGGAACAGCTGTTCGTCATCGGTCTTGTCTTGTCACTGCCTATCTCACTAGCTTTCTCATTACATGTTGGGGAATTTTCTAAAGTTTTTGGTTGTGAATTTCATAATCCACGATGCACATCAGAAATGACTGAGACTTTGTGTTTGAGATTTCCCTTCCAAGCCTCTCTCTCTCTCTCTCTCTCTCTCTCTCTCTCTCTCTCTCTCTCTCTCTCTTCTCTCTTCTCTCTTCTCTCTGTCTCTCTCTCTCTCTCTCTTCTCTCTTCTCTCTTCTCTCTTCTCTCTCTCTCTCTCTGTCTCTCTTTCCCTCTCTCTCTCTCTCTCTCTCTCTCTGTCTCTCTTTCTCTCTCTCTCTCTCTCTCTCTCTCTCTCTCTCTCTCTCTCTCTCTCTCTCTCTCTCTCTCTCTCTCTCTCTCTCTCTCTCTCTCTCTCTCTCTCTCTCTCTCTCTCTCTCTCTCTCTCTCTCTTCTCTCTCTCTCTCTCTCTCTCTCTCTCTCTCTCTCTCTCTCTCTTTCCCTCTCTCTCTCTCTCTCTCTGCCGGTGGGACCCGCTGCTGTCCTTGGGCTTTTCATCAGCTGCCATTTTCGACGGCATGCAGTAATTTCATGGCTCATTGCAAGCGCTGAAAACCTTTGAAACTGCAAATGTTAACTTTGCCTGGCCCGGAGCCATTTAGAAAGCGATTAATTTAGCAAACAGAAGTGAGCCACTTTCTCCTCCTAGCCTTCGCATAATTTTTGGGCTTCTATCGGTATTTGAGTTGGAGTGAGCAATGTAATGAGGATTTCCGTAATTGTGGCAGTGTGAAAATACTTCCTACCTCGACTGCCCTATCTAACTCCATCTCTCCTGACTGAACCTCGCCTGCTTCCTTGTACAGTGAGAGCACATACTGGAGCAGATTGAGAAGAGGAGGAATCACTTACAACAGGCTTGACCTTATTTCTTGTAGCAAGTTGTTAAAACATCTAAAGGAACATGTTTGTTTATTATGAGTTCAGACTCTCCCTGCTGTGTGATTCTCAAATTCCACATTTGTAATGTATGTACTTTGATACTACAGTACTGTATAATTCATCTGTCATATATTGAATAAAGACCATTTTTGGTGACTCTTTATCAGAACTTTCAGCCATTATAAATGCTTATACATGTTTATAAATCATGAAATATGTATTTATTAATGTGCTTATTAATGCATATTCATGTAAGTTATTCTCAAGTGTCACCTGTGTTACTGTTTTGTCTTTGGTGCTCTCTGAAAGTCATTTCTATTCTGTTGGGAGACTGTTTATGTGTATTTGACCAGTCTTCCTGAGGGCTGTGTGTGTAATCAGTCAGTGGTTGTGTGAAGCTCTGTGCAGCTAGGCATGGTAGAGGCAGAAGGCTGTGGGTCGACCAGCCATCCCCTACAGCTGTCCCCCTGCGTTCTGGCACACAATACTGACTGAAACATGAAAACAAATGATCCGGCCTCACTGCAATTCATTTCTCTTTGCCGGGGATACCTTCAGTTTTGACAACATAACATATAGCAGGTTGTGTACAGAAAATCTGTCACTGCTCGGAACAAGAACAACAAGCTACGAAAATCTGTTTTCCTCAAAGAGTAATTTCTCACTCCATGGGGGAGCAGTTGTCTAGCCTACATTTCACATGATGGACACACCATTGTAACGATTTCAAACTATTGTCAATACAGACAAGTGAATGTTTTGTAATCCATTATGGAGTTGAATACTTTTCTACCTGGTAACAACACAGATACCTCAATATTTAATCAACTGTGTACTTTCAAAAACTAACAAGACCCACTCCAATGGAAAGTACTGTAAGGTCAAGAACTCTTGACCATTTCTGGGAATGAAAAGAGTAGGTTAAGGGGACAGAGAGAAAAGGAGAGAGCTCACAGTAAGTAAAATGTTAAATAGATTCATATTTCTATTTTGGTGTATGTGTGTGTGTGTGTGTGTGTGTGTGTGTGTGTGTGTGTGCGCTATGTTTAGGAAACAACTGCTTCCTTACCTGGATGCCTAGAACCACATCTGTTTCCTGTTTTAACATGGCAACACTGCAATCTCCCTATGCCATTAATTTCATTGAAACCCATTCACATAACCACAAGATACTGGGCAGCAGCGTTCAAACGTTCCCCCCACCCTGCTTATCATAAAGGTCCCACATGTCCTAGCAATATCCCCCAAATAAAAATGATACATTTCTCCTAATTATGTCTCTCGAACAATGTTGTTGGACAGCCAAAGACATCAAATGAAATAGTGTTCTGATACCGCGAAAGTGGAGTCAAGGTCTTGTATTTTCATGGCAGGTACATTGGACAGATAACTATGAGGAAGAGACCAGTAATTATAGTGGGGAAATGACATCAGAAATTAAGGTAAATTGTGAAAGGGTTGGCTCTATAAATGGGTTTGAGCCATGGATTAAAAAGCCCATTAACTGGGAATAGGCAGGTGTTATCCTCACTGTGACCAAAAAACAAATGCACTAAATGTAAGACGGGGGGCGGGGGGATGTGTGTGTGTGTGTGTGTGTTTGGGTGTGTGTGTGTGTGTGTTTGCGTGTGTGTGTTGTGTGTGTTGGGGTTGAGAGGCGTATTACAAATATAGCTTTTCAGTTTTGTGGTGATTTGTTGTCTATTGTTCCACACATAAACATACATTAATATATTGAAAGATGGGTGTGACTTGCCTGAATGGTTGTACCAATTTATTCTCCCCCCAACATACATAAAAACAATTGTTGGTTCAGCATACATTAGGGTAGAAAAGGCATGACTCTCACTCACTATTAAAAATCATGATGTTTCAGCCATCATCAGAAACAGTGTAGTTCATTGTACTCCCATCTTTTCTGCACTTCTGTGGACACGACCCTGTATCTCCCTTTGTGCCATGCCATGCACAGCATTCAAATTCAAAGAGCAGAACATTGTCCTGCGAGCAAATTGTTGCTCATTGACTCTCTATATCAAAGCCAAAGGATCGGAGTTTCACCGCAGTTGTTGCACCAGTGTTTATCAACCGAGTGTCTCATCTTTTCATTTTCAGCCCAGAGAAATGTACAGGTGTTGAGAGAGCTCCACTGTCTGATAGGAGAGGAGACTGGGCCAACAAGGTGACCGGGCAAAATTAGATGAAGTTTTCTTTTTTCATTTAATCAAAGTTGCTCCAGTCTGATGCCTTCTCCCTGGGCCAGATGTCAAATGTTTTCTATTGATGTCAATGCAGAAGTAATCACAAAGTCAATCCATTCCACAGATGCCGACTAGCTAGTTTCTGCACCGACCCGTTAGTCTCACCACTGCATCACACTGTTCGTGAGATTATTTCCTCCATCTGAAGAAGTGTAACCTCTAGAAAAGAAGTCAATCACAGCATAAAGTAATTAAGCACATTATCAACGGTGAGGTTAATTAGAGGGCTAGCTAGACCAGTAGCATTGCAAACAGCAGCACACACACACACAGTATTTCCTTCTTCTTTTTTTACATTAACCTACAGAAGCTGATTCTCACTGTTTGGATTCTGAAATGGATTAAAACAACATTCAATCAAATTCAATTAATGAATACTCTATGTAGATCAAAGCTATTTCAATGTTTTGTCCTAACATTGCATGGCTCTGCTGCTGGCTCTTTTTACTGAACCAGTCAAACAATTCATTGAATTGCATCAATTTAGACTACCACTCCATTAGAGGCAGAAGAGTGGCACATTAAAGGTAGCATTTCCAAGCACACATTAGGCTACCTGTGATTTGATGTATTGAATGCTGTTGTTTATAACATGAAAGAAGAGCACTGTGCTGAAATATCACAAGAAACTGCAGACAGCCTCTATCTCTGAAGCACAGCCCAGTCTGAAACGGCACATGGTTGCATGGTTACAATAGCAAGACTATTCCATAATTATTGACAACTAACATATACTCTCTCTCTTGTTTCAGAGTGATATGTCCCTCATGCGCCACTCAATGTCAGCTATGTGAAGATGGTCCTATCTAGCGAACCCTGTTTCTGGAACTCGTGGCTGAATCGGTATACCATAGTAAAGGTAGGTAACAGGGATTTCTTCTTCTAGTAATCTTAGTTGAGCTTTCTGTGCTTGACAAAGCTGTGGTACTTATTTTGTTTAAAAACAAAAAGCATAAGGACTGCTCAGCCATGACAAAACAGATGCTTGCATAAAACTTCAAAGCAGGGATATAGACAGACAGCTCATATTCTCTCTCTCGCCCTCTCTTTCTCTCTTTCTCTCTTTCTCTCTCTCTCTTTCTCTCTCTCTCTCTTTCTCTCTTTCTCTCTCTCTCTCTCTCTCTCTCTCTCTCTCTCTCTCTCTCTCTCCCCCCTGTCTCTCTCTCGCTCTCTCTTTCTCTCCCTCTCTCTCTTCCTCTCTCCCTCTTTCTCTCTCTCTCTCTCTCTGTCTCTCTCTCGCTCGCTCTCTCTTTCTCTCCCTCTCTCTCTTCCTCTCTCCCTCTTTCTCTCTCTCTCGTTCTCTCTTTCTCTCTCCCCTCCTTTTTTTCTTTAAATGGCATGAAGGTTGAGATGGCTGGCGTCCAAGATCATCATGCCCGAGACCACACAGATGAGGAGAGATAACAGTTGTCTCTCTGTGAGCCTCTCTCTCACACAGCCTGCCATGTTTCTATACAAGTAGCAGGAGCAGGGAGGGATGTGGTGGAGGGAAGCCACCTGCGCCCGTGACATCACCGCTGTAGAGGCCAGGCCCAAAGGCTCCGTGGGCCCCCGCCTGCTTTATCGCGTATTATGTATCACCTGCAGTTCAACGTCAAGCCCAAAGAGACAGATTTCATCTGTCATCTCTGAGAGGATCTCAATATAATTCAGTCCAACCGATCTGACAACCATGCCGGTCGGGGAGTGGAGAGAGGAGAGAAGGGATTGAGTTGCCAAACCTAATCTTTCAGATGAGGAGGCCTTTTTCTGCCCAGTCATGTCCTTGTGTGCATTTGCAAAGGAGGGGATGAGATATCAGATCTGCCTGTTATTAGAAACAGCATCTTGGGTTAAGTGGGTCCTGTGGTTTCATTCCTGTTTAAATTGAATACATGAACAACTCAACTTACTGTTAGTTTTGTTTCAGGGTAATACAATACTGTTTCACATGCTGAGGTATTCGAAGTACTCCAAGAATTTCATGTAGTTGTTCAAGGACAGTGGAGGGGATGTACAGTGCCTGAATTCAAAATGGATTAAATGAAAATGTCTCACCCATCTACACACAATACCCCATAATGACAAAGTGAAAACGTGTTTTCAGAAAATGTTGCACATTTATTGAAAATAAAATACAGAAATCTCTCAACATCTCAACATTTAACCATTATTCTTTAAAAAAATTACAGATAATTGTATGTGTGGGGTACAGAGACGATGTAGTCATTCAAAACTCATGTTAAACACTATTATTACACACAGAGTGAATCCATGCAACTTATTATGTGACTTGTTTAGCACGTTTTTATTCCTGAACTTATTTAGGATTACCATAACAAAGTGGTTGAATACATATTGACTCTATCAGGTTTCAGGTACGACCCAGATGCAGACAGTGTCGAAGAAACAAAAGTGTACTTCTAATAGAGGGGCAGGCAAACGACACATCAAAGTCAGGCAGAGGTCTGTAAATCCAGAGAGGGTGCAAAAGGTCCAGAACGGCAGGCAGGCTCAGGGTCAGGGTCAGGGCAGGCAATCTCAGGCTCAGGGTCAGGGCAGGCAGGCAGGCTCAGGGTCAGGGCAGGCAGGCTCAGGGTCAGGGCAGGCAGGCTCAGGGTCAGGGCAGGCAGGCTCAGGGTCAGGGCAGGCAGGCTCAGGTTCAGGGCAGGCAGGCTCAGGGTCAGGGCAGGCAGGCTCAGGGTCAGGGCAGGCAGGGGTCAGTAATCCAGTGAGGTGGGGCAAGGTATAGAATGGCAGGCAGTCTCAGGGTCAGGACAGGCAGAACGGTCAAAGCCGGGAAGGACTAGAAAACAGGAGCAAGAACAGACAGGAGCAGGGGAACAAACACTGGTAGGTTTCACGGACAAAACAAAATGGCAACAAACAGAGAAGACAGGTATAAATACACAGGGGATCCGAGTGAAATCTCATGTCAAGACCGTCAAGTCTCAAGTCAAGTCTCAAGTCCTAAGCTTTGAGTTTCGAGTCCTAAACAAGTCACAATGTGCTCTTCATCAAATGTAATACCATTTAAAATATTTAACAAGAGTATTAGTTAGTATACTACATTTACGCAAATCATGAATGCTTTAAAAAATATATATATATTTATTACTTTCAAATAAACGTTGTATTTCCATGGAATTTCATGGGCAGCCATGAGAACCTCCCCCCAATGGTGATCGACTATCGATGATCGCTATGGGGCGCAATCGGGCGATGTAGGCTTGTACACACTCGCCCAACCTTAACACACACACACACACACACTCTCTCTGTGTGGCTACAGTAGGCTAACGTATGTCAATGGTTTTAGGAACAACAGTAACATCAGGCAGGATTTAGGCTACTAACTGCCTAGCCAGTTGTAAATCAATCTTGGGTGCAATGATCACGTTCCCGCTCTGACTGACTGTGTGGAGGCTCATTGATTTAATGTTACGTGAGCCTACATGATACACTAGTAAAGTAATAAAATATATAGCTGTTGGCTACATTAGCCACGACTTACCATTTCTTGTGCTACTTCAAATGTCGAACAAAGTTGGAAATTGTTGTGAATTCACCCTCCGACGTTCCTCTGCACTGCCTCGCACAACTGTTTCTCAGCTGGCACAATTTGAATGGCTGCTGTCCGATTCCAACTGTAATCTGTTAAATGAAGAGTTGATGCACTGCACACTGTTTTAAACAGCATCATTTTTTATATTTGGGCTTTGGGAGGGTATCAAGTCAGGTCGAGTCATAAGGCTCAAGGTCAAGTCACGAGTCATTGGTGTTAAAGTCAAAGTCGAGTTGCAAGTCCACACCTCTGCAACAAAATGTGGAGAATGTCAAGGGGTGTTAATACTTTCTGAAGGCACTGTACATGTACAGTAGTAGCTACTTATGTATGTCAAGACAAAATCTCTCACAGTTATCCATGATTATTTACTAAATCACTTCCACTGAAAATAAAACCTAACTTATTTTCAAGATTGTCACAAAAGACATGTTGTTGGTGTAGATGTGTAGGAAAACACTTAGCATTTTGAACACGTGTAAAAAGAAGTAGAGAGAAAACCCAATATACGTCCATAAATGCCGTAAGCAAAACCATAAATGGTATCAAAAAGCATAACTTAATTAGAAAGACTAATCAACGTTAATGTCTTCATGTTTAGTGAATCAGGGTGGCATAATTAGGCGAGTGGTTCCCGTCTCCACTCTTAGTACAGTCATGGCACTAACAAGGCTTGATGTTGTCTAGAATGGCCGCCCACATAAAACTGCTAATTGCAGGTCTTGGCCCTCCAGCACACTCCCAGTCATAAAGACAACAAGTAAAATTGGTCGTTTTAGTGATGTGGCATTAATAAATAACGACACTTTTAAAACAGCTGTTTTTTGGAGAACTCCCAAAACCATACCAAGACATGTTGAGAACTCGGCACACTGTCCTTTCCTTCAAATTATGATTTTCCTTGTATTTAAAGCCTGATGTGCAAATGTGTTTGGCTAGTCAACAATATCTTACAGAAAAGGTAATGTTACAAGATGTTTAAAGTATAAGACTACATTATAAAATAAAACAACCTACCTAACAAAGGAACCAAGCGCGGCTCCTCTGCTGCATGTTTTAACACTAGTAAATATCTGTCCATAATAACATGTTACTCTCTCTCACCTCTTCCATAATGAGAGGAGAATGTTTATTTAACAGGTGCATATGCGATGAACAGCCAAATGTGGTAAAGAGGTAGCTGATGCATTTAAATACTTTCCCCTCCTGAGGACCTGATCCTTCGGCATTGTTCAAGGTTAACCAACCACTGTCTTATAACTATTATTATTCTTTCTTAATCGGTTTATAAATATATATGAATCGCCAAAGCTACCCCCACCCACCGTCTTGCAGCAGCTAGAATGGAAGCTCCACCTGAATACATTCCAGGGGCTGAGCTGAGGCGACCATGGGTTTGTAAGGGAGATAGTGCGGGCAGGAGATTTGTGACAGAGCAGAGCATGAAACCCATCAGTTGATGAGTGGAAATCCCTGCTTTCTAATTAATAGAGGTACACAGGCCAGGGGATAAGGAGGATCAGGGAAATGACATCAGGAAGAAGATACCATCACTCATTTCTGAGGCCCTTTGTCACACTTCAGAATCTGCTGTAATGAATCACTCAAGCATTCTGCAAGATACATTTAAATGGTTGGAGAAAATTCATTGTCCGGTGGAGAGCATTTTGATAAGGATCTTTTCTTCTCGCCTCTCTCTCTCTCTCTCCCTCCCTCTTCTTCGTCCTCTTCTTCTTTTTCTTCTCGCCTCTCTCTCTCTCCCTCTTCTTCGTCCTCTTCTTCTTTTTCTTCTCGCCTCTCTCTCTCTCTCTCCCTCTTCTTCGTCCTCTTCTTTTTCTTCTCGCCTCTCTCTCTCTCTCCCTTTTCTTCGTCCTCTTCTTCTTTTTCTTCTCACCTCTCTCTCTCCCTCTTCTTCGTCCTCTTCTTCTTTTTCTTCTCGCCTCTCTCTCTCTCTCCCTCTTCTTCGTCCTCTTCTTCTTTTTCTTCTTTGTCAAAGAAAAGGGGCCTCCTGATCAAAAAACGAAATCAAGACCAAAGCCAAGCAACAGGTGCACTCTCTGAAAAGCTGCTGCTGGAATCTGCAAGTGGACCTGCAAGCTTTTCAGGCGAGAGAAAGCAGATCTGAGATGCTGCAGGAGAAAGGGGAGGATTAACAGCCATAGGGTCAACAGGAAGTATCAAGGTCAGGGAGGGGAGGTGAAATAAAGTACAATATAACACAATCTACCATTCTTCAAAGGTTGTAGGCTCCTTCTTCTGTGTGTGACTGTAGAGACTCAGGCAGGCACAAGGTTGAGATGAGCCAGGAATGACGACCTCCCTGTTTATTTAGCTGTTCTCTGAAATCTATGTGCTTGTGCTAATGTAAGGTTATTTTACAGTAGTTTAACCGCTGGCGTTGTTCGTCATATTGTTTGTTTGATCAGTGAAAGCAGTGAGGGGTATGTTGTTATGAATGTGGACAGTACGGTTGCATGTAGGGAAGTGATCTCTGTGTTGTGTAGAATATTGTGATTTCTGTTAAGAAGACTGTTGATGATGATTGGATTTATTTTCTAGATGTTTTCTATGCATTACTTACTAATAAAAATGTACTGCACAGTTGATCTGATGGATTGGAAATGGCCTATTGAACTGTTGAAGGCTACAGCTGTAGGGCTCTATGATAGGGTTATAGGGCTCTGTGTGTGTGCCATTCTGCGTAAGAAATGTACCTGTGATGCATTGTGCATTGTGGTTCATAGACAATGTCCCCAAAATAACTTACTTTACTGTTTGAGTTGATTTAATTGAGTCATTTCTTGTTATAACTTGGACCATGGAAAAAGTAACTGGAAAACAACATCTTCCCACTTCAAGAGGCCTTTGAAGCAAATTACTATTCCAGAATATACTTTTCATACATGTCATAAGGAGGCAAAATGGGAATTAACAAAGCAATAGTAGCTGTTGCAAGGTTCACAAAACTGGCAGTTAAAATGCAACTGTACTATATACTCAAATATCCTTTAGTCTTTCTGATGGTTACATTTTAAGCTAAATTCAGTGGGGAAACAAAATGCTGTACTGTATATCTGACAGTATCATGTATTCTCCCAGGGGATATACTAAGGCTGCCCATGGACAATACTACTCTAATTTGTTAAATGTGCACAAGCATATTGCAAAAACAGTTCATACTACAAGTAAATATAGTTTCTGTATTCTCTCCTCAGCCTTGTCTTTGTTTGCTGTGAAGAGATCGTTTAAGTTTTTTGGCTGTTAAGTAGTTGAATCCAACCCTGGGGAACTACTGTAAACCCCAGTGAAACCAGATTTGTATACTTTTTTTCCTTCTTTATTTTTTATTTGATTTAGCTCCAGCCTTATATCCCAATGCAATGATTTAATATACACCCACTCATAGTCTGCATATGTTACTTTTTAATTACAGGAAAAATCTAACTTGTAAGATGATGGGCTGGAAGGTGCCATTGCATTGTTATTTTTTTTCATCCTGGTATTCTGATTATGTGAGCTGGGCTCCTTTGCTAAGCGATGATAAGCAGAATTTCCATGTTCTCTGCATAATTAATCCATCTTTGCCTCTCTTCATGCCAACTCTGCCGTTATCGCCTGCACATGCCTGAATTGCAAAAGAATCCTCTCTTCAATTGGAACTTATTGATATTCAACAATAAAAAAAAACTGGAAATCCTTCAAATTTAAGCCACAGATTGTTAAATGGATTAATTTCGCGGCAATCGCAGGCATCTAACGCATGAAGACAGGCAAAACAAATTGATAGTGTCTCCTGTTTGTGGAGTTTTAGTCCTAAAATGATAGGGTTTATTGGCATGTTTTTTTTCTCCATAGTCAAAAATTACCATTCATTTGCATCCTATAAAATACTTTTAAATGGTTGAAAATTCAGAGGAATTTCTTTCAATGCCTGTCGTTTGGCTGGATGATAACAACTTCAGCTTCCACACATCTGGACGCTTTTGATACTGGCTGAAAGGAATGTCTGAATATTTAATATTTTTATCTGTTTTCATCGATGGTTTCACCATTAAGGATGGCTCGGCTATTTTGCATGGAGCCTGGCAGATGTAGATTTATTTTCTGAGCTGTCTACGCTCTGCCTTTCCCTGAATATATTGATGCATTTTCCCATTTTGCTGTGCACTGGTGCCTCTGCATATGTAATAAACTAGCACACACACTGTTATAAAATCAACCAACTGACAGCGGTATCATACTGCTTTTTACAAGCAGCTCTGTTATTGCCATTGCACAGATTTCAAAAACGAAATTAAGCACATAAATACATTTAAGATTTATATTATTAGAAATAATAATTTAATATGTGTAGGAGTTACAGTACTTATTGAAAATATAGACTAAAACCAACTTTAGCATTGACTTTGTAATGTAATACTCATAGATTAATCAACTCAATATTAAGTATATTTTCTTGGCAGTAGTTCCAGTTAAGATGTGGCCCAATTGAATACAGCTGTAATTCTGGGGAATTACAGAATAGAATAGAGAGTAGGGAGACTACATCATAGAGAGTAGGGACACTACATTATAGAGAGTAGGGACACTACATTATAGATAGTAGGGACACCACATTATAGAGAGTAGGGACACTACATCATAGAGAGTAGGGACACTACATCATAGAGAGTAGGGATACCACATTATAGAGAGTAGGGACACTACATCATATAGAGTAGTGACACCACACCATAGAGAGTAGGGACACTACATCATAGAGAGTAGGGACACTACATCATAGAGAGTAGGGACACTACATCATAGAAAGTAGGGATACCACATTATAGAGAGTAGGGACACCACATTATAGAGAGTAGGGACACCACATTATAGAGAGTAGGGACACTACATTATAGAGAGTAGGGACACCACATTATAGAGAGTAGGGACACCACATTATAGAGAGTTGGGACACTACATTAGCTATGCATTTAGCATCCAAATGTTATGCCAATAGTTTCCCTATTGCAGCCTGGCATGGTATTTCCCTATGATGCTGATCATATAGGAATCCTATGAAGACACACTGCTGAAACAAACCTCTGAATGTTGTGTACATGAACTACTGAATAGTGGTGTGCCCAACATGGATACAATTAAGGGTTTTATAATGTGACTCTTTAAGTTGTGGAATTAGGTTTAATCCAAATGGTTACCTCTTCCAAAGTAAAGCCATCAAAAATATTTCAAGACAACAGCATGACACTTTGATTAATAAAATATGTACTCTACCCCCCTTTCAAAGGAAACAGGCAGTGGGCAAGTATATACTTTTTCTACTTAAGAAATATGTTAAGAAATAAAGTGCCTTCGGAAAGTATTCATACACCTTGACTTATTCCACATTGTTGTTGTGTTACAGCCTGAATTCAAAATGTATTTAATAAATAAATAGTATCACCATCTACACACAATGCCCCATAATGAAAAAGTGAAAACATGTTTTTAGAAATTCTTGCAAATATATTGAAAGTTAAACATATAAATATCTCATTTACATAACTATTCACACCCCTGAGTCAATACTGTACATTATATAATCACATTTGGCAGTGATTACAGCTGTGAGTCTTTATGGGAAAGTCTCTAAGAGCTTTGCACACCTGGATTGAACAATATTTGCACATTATACTTTTTAAAATTCTTCAAGCTCTGTCAAGTTGGTAATTGATCATTGCTAGACAGCCATTTTAAGGTATTGCCATAGATTTTCAAGTAGATTAAGTCAAAACTGGAAAAACACTCTGGAACATTCACGGTTTCCTTGGTAAGCAACTCCAGTGTATATTTGACCTTGTGTTTTAGGCTATTGTGCTGCTGAAAGGTGAATTCATCTCACAGTGTCTGGTGGAAAGCAGACTGAATCAGGTTTTCCTGTGCTTAGCTCCATTCCATAAATATTTTTGTCCTGAAAAACTCCCCAGTCCTTATCGATTACAAACATAACCATAACATGATACAGCTACTGTACCGCTATGCTTGAATATATAGACAGTGGTACTTGAATTTGTCCCAAACATAACACTTTCAGGACAAAAAGTTAATTGCCACATTTTTTTGCAATATTACTTTAGTGCCTTGTTGCAAACAGGATGCATGTTTTGGAATATTACTTTAGTGCCTTGTTGCAAACAGGATGCATGTTTAGGAATATTACTTTAGTGCCTTGTTGCAAACAGGATGCATGTTTTGGAATATTACTTTAGTGCCTTGTTGCAAACAGGATGCATGTTTTGGAATATTACTTTAGTGCCTTGTTGCAAACAGGATGCATGTTTTGGAATATTACTTTAGTGCCTTGTTGCAAACAGGATGCATGTTTAGGAATATTACTTTAGTGCCTTGTTGCAAACAGGATGCATGTTTTGGAATATTACTTTAGTGCCTTGTTGCAAACAGGATGCATGTTTTGGAATATTACTTTAGTGCCTTGTTGCAAACAGGATGCATGTTTTGGAATATTACTTTAGTGCCTTGTTGCAAACAGGATGCATGTTTTGGAATATTACTTTAGTGCCTTGTTGCAAACAGGATGCATGTTTTGGAATATTACTTTAGTGCCTTGTTGCAAACAGGATGCATGTTTTGGAATATTACTTTAGTGCCTTGTTGCAAACAGGATGCATGTTTTGGAATATTACTTTAGTGCCTTGTTGCAAACAGGATGCATGTTTTGGAATATTACTTTAGTGCCTTGTTGCAAACAGGATGCATGTTTTGGAATATTTCTATTCTGTACAGGCTTCCTTCTTTTCACTCTGTTAATTAGGTTAGTGTTGTGGAGTAACTACAAAGATGTTGATCCATCCTCAGTTTTCTCCTATCACATCCATTACACTCTGTAACTGTTTTAAAGTCACACTTAGCCTCATGGTGAAATCCCTGAGCGGTTTCCTTCCTCTCCGGCGTCCTTCCTAACTCAGTTGCCGGAGAGGAAGGAAACCGCTAGGCTTGCCGTAACAAAGGGGTTGAATACTTATTGACTTGAGACATTTCAGCTTTTCATTTTTAATTAATTGGTAAAAATGTCCAAAAACATAATTCCAGTTTGACATGAAGGGATATCGTGTGTAGGCCGGTGACAAAAAAAAATCTCTATTTAATCCAATTTAATTGCAGGCTGTAACACAACAAAATGTGGAAAAAGTCAAGGGGTGTGAATACTTTCTGAACGCTCTGTAAATGAAAGGGGGAAATCACTGTAATTGTGATAACACTGACCAAGGTAAACTCATGTTTAACTGTACCAGAGGGTAAAATCAGGATAATCTCATAGCCTAGGACTAAATCACAGTTTAGCTAGCTACTACGATTAACATTTCCGGTCTGTCACAAGGTACTAATGACAGGAGATCATAGGCACTAGTTATTTCAACCCTTTTAAGGATGTATTTTACACTCTGCAATTTCCCCCACACAATATATGACATTACCTTCTCTTTACTCCAAAATATCACTATTGCAAAGCACAGATACATTAGGTCTACAAGAGACATTAATGATTATTTCTACATTTAAACATTAAAGTCTTAAAAAGGATGTACGTCATGTAAATCCCAAATGATGTCACAATCTCCAACTTTTGACCATTTAAAAAGACATCCAGATTACCAATAAGAATATGCTAAGGGACAACAGTGTCCCATGTTGCTCTCTTCCTCCTTTCTAACAACAACAAGGTTTTATTTCCAGGTTCACACATCACTCCCGATGGGAGAGGCATAGTGTGTTCATCTGCCCCCTCTCTTTTCTTTCAGCACTTCCCTAAACCCCATTTTAGCCTAATCTTAAAATGTGTGGCATTTAGATTTTTTTCGTCCATATTTTTTATGCTGTTGTTGTGTTTTGTTGTCACAAACCCAATGATAACCACAAGATCCCGTCATTGAGTGTCTTCCCTAGTAAACAGACAGTATCTGGATGTGGGTGCAGAGCAGAGGAAGGAAGAAGTGGTGCATCTCTGGGGAGAGAGAGACAGATCTGGCTGCTGTGTTGTGTACTTCTCCAGGGCCCGAGGTGCTGTTGGCAGTGGGGACA
Organism: Oncorhynchus tshawytscha; assembly: GCF_018296145.1. Lineage (NCBI taxonomy): Eukaryota > Metazoa > Chordata > Actinopteri > Salmoniformes > Salmonidae > Oncorhynchus > Oncorhynchus tshawytscha. The sequence goes on along the minus strand of NC_056431.1, from coordinate 14,337,676 downwards.
GTGGAGTGGGCACACTCTCAGACATCTGTTTGCACACTGCTGCTGGGACTGCAGGCTGGGGGGAGCACTCAACCGGCACAACAACCACCACCATCACCTACCCTACCTTCGTTTGAAAATTGACTTTTGCAGAAATGGACATATTGATAGGGTATATACCTCATTGTGTGGTTTTAAATGACAACAGTGCTTGTTGTTGAGAGCAGAATGCAGTGTCCAAGATATATGCCCTATGACAAGATGAAGAAAATGTTAACATATGATGTGACAAAATTTTGGTACCACAACTGGCCGCATAGATAAGCTCTTATTTCAGGCATTTGGATTTGTGAAAAAAACATTAATATAAAACATCTACACCCTCTTGAACATTGGTACCGTACCAAATATTTTCACCAAAATAGTCCTTGCGTTCTTATTTGAGGCCAGAAGGACAGGCGTGGTTGGCACTGAAACCCTCCAGCTGTCTCCACTACCTACACACGTATACACACACACACACTCACACGCGCACGCACACGCACACACACACACACACACACACACACACACACACACACACACACACATACCCATCTACGCACACACGCCCATGCATACCTCACCTTCTCTGGCCAATCCCTAACTCCCGCAGCAGCCGCCACTAGAAGATATGTCATACTGTATTTTTCTTTTCAGGCATAGTACTGAGCCATACAGACACAGTTAAAACAAGAACACAAGCAACCAACTCACCTGACACACACCCTTCTGTGCTGTGATTGTGAATGACAATACTCAAATGTGACTGGACAGTTCTAATCAAATGATTTAGCATTGGATCGTATCAACCCTCTCCCTGTAATCAGATTATGAGTGCACTGTACTGTGTCTGTACACTGTATACCTTCACCTATTAATATGATCAACCTTGTGTCATTGATTTCCCCAGTGATGGAAACACTATCATGTTAATTATCACAACCATCTGGTCCAGACAGTGAAAAAGCTTCCTCTGCCTGTCTCTCACAGATTTGTAGCTGTCAGTCAGTCAACCCTCCGTCTTCAAACAAGTCACCAGGGCTTAGGAAGAGCAGAGCAGCAGAGATCACTAACGCTACTGTAGCTTCAGTCTCAGGGGATCTAGGAGTTGTGTTAGATTCATCTTCAGCTGGCAATTTGACTCTCCTTCTCTCACAATACTGTTGCTCGCACCTGCTATACCACAAATCACTATGGATTTTGGTGCTTGGTTGGTTCACACTGGGAACCCTTTTGCTGCATGGATATTTATTTGTGGTGTTTTTATAAAGACAGACTCATTTCTTCACAGTATGTGTTCCCTTCAGTGAAATGTAATTGATTGTAGTCAGTGAAAATGAAGTTGTTTTCAGTAAAATGAGACAATAACACGCTAGCATGCTGCATTTACCCTGACATACAAAATGATGGTGTTTTGCGGGTACTATTTAATGAAGCTGCCAGTTGAGGACTTGTGAGGTGTCTGTTTCTCAAACTAGACACTCTAGACACTCTACTGTACTTGTCCTCTTGCTCAGTTGTGCATTGGGGCCTCCCACTCCTCTTTCTATTCTGGCTAAAGCCAGTTTGCCCTGTTCTGTGAAGGGAGTAGTACACAGCGTTGTATGAAATCTTCAGATTCTTGGCAATTTCTCGCATGGAATAGCCTTTCTCTTCTCAGAACAAGAATAGACTGATGAGTTTCAGAAGAAAGTGCTTTGTTTCTGGTTATTCTGAGCCTGTAATCAAACCCACAAATGCTGATGCTCCAGATACTCAGCTAGTCTAAAGAAGGCCAGTTTTATTGTTTCTCTAATCCGAACAACAGACTTCAGCTGTAATACCATAATTGCAAAAGGGTTTCCTAATGATCAATTAGCCTTTTAAAATGATAAACTTGGATTAGCTAACACAACGTGCCATTTGAACACAGTAGTGATGGTTGCTGATAATGGGCCTCTGTATGTAGATATTCCAGAGAAAATCAGCCGTTTCCAGCTACAATAGTCCAGCTACAATAGTCATTTACAACATTAACAATGTCTACACTGCATTTCTGATCTATTTGATGTTATTTTAATGGACAAAACAATTGCTTTTCTTTAAAAAACTAGGACATTTCTAAGTGACCCCAAACTTTTGAACGGTAGTGTAAATATCTAAAAATGACTTCATAATACAGTTTACAGCACAAATATCGAAACAGATCATCTAAATTGCTCATGTTTCAAAACTCTAAGCACATTTTAAATTGACTGAGTACAACAAACAAATTAACAGCCACTTGTTCACTGCTCCAAATGAGTCTTTCAATTTGCATATATATTCAATCTAAGTATCTGCTTTTCAAAATGCAATATTCACTTTACTTTTGATATGATTTTCTTGTATTCTGTTACCAATACAGTTAACTATCACTTAATCAAACTGCTGAAAACTGATAACTACTGTACCAAAATTATGTAGTGCCCTAGTTAACATATCTGTGTACATTTCTATCAATTTGACATCAATTTATGTTGGAAGGTAAATCATAAATGGGTTTGGCTTTAAATACTTCATCATCATTCTCCATCAGCCAATGTGCTTCACAATGTCAAAGTGGAAAGAGTCACTCTATGTGCTTCCATTTGAAATGATAGTGTAGTGTACAATGCACTGCTGAAATAGCTGGGTTTTATATAACAGTCTATTCCACTCAGTGTCTGAATTTACACTGTAAGCTGCATCATTTCAAGCAGAGAGACAGGCGATACTGTAACAGTTGACAAGTCACGTAAAAAAAATAAAGTGATCTTGTACAATGTTGCATGGGACAGAAATGGAAAACCACACCATTCTGTATTTTTACAGTAGCCAACTGCTTTACAACACCCCTATTTCTAAAATGTGTATCTTGTACTTTTTGCTATTGGATTACATGTTAGTTAAAATGACTCAATGCTGAGCCTATCATTATCTGATGTATTGGTGTCTAAACTAAATGTTCTCATGGTATTTCACGGAAACGTTTATTTTGCATGAATGACTCAGGGGTGACAGATGTGTGAAACCACAATGAATGCATAATCAAAGGTTCTGAACATAAGATAGGGGGCATTATACGTGTTATCAGTTTAGAGTTTTGTACTTAGAGTTTAGAAAATATACCATTTACATCTGAACATTTTGCAAAAGTGATTGAAAAACAAAAACGTTATGATAATAATTCATTACATGATCACTTATCTACCTACAACAGATTTGGCTGGAGAACAAGACATTTTTCTCAGATTCCCTGTTTGCCTTCAGTTTAGGTGGCTGCCCTGCCCTTGCACTTAGTCTGTCTCTTGTTCCCCTATCGCCATGGGTACACCTTCCTGTAAACCATCTCACAATACTTTGATTTAACCTGTTCTGTCTTAAAAATGACTGTAGATGTCCTTAAAGATTAGAATGTTCCAAAGTGGTTCGCCAAAAAGTTGAGAAGATACTGTAGACGACACATGCATCATTCAGGGTTACTATCAAACAAGTATGTCACATTTCTGTTTCGTCCATAACTTGTTATCTGCTTGTAGCAGGACATGTTAACAGGAATCTTTTTCTCGAACTATAAGTCACATCCCACTGGGCACAAACTGGTTGAATCAACATTGTTTCAATGTTATTTGGAAATGTATTGTGACGTGGAATCTACGTGGAAAATACATTGGATTTCAACAAAGTCTTCAATGTTGTTTTGAGGGTGAAATTTCAACCACAGGATTGTGTCATCATGGTAACCAAATTTCAGCATAGAACATAAAATATGTGGATTTTGTACCTTTAAAACAATGTCAGATTTTCAACATAATATCCACTAACGTAAACAAAATTAGGCTTGGCAGCATCTACTGGAGAATTGATAAATTTACAGCTAACCTTTGGTCTCCCATCCAGGGTTTTAACCAAGCCCAGCCCTGCTTACCTATGATATTTGTCACTGACTATTGCCAATGTGCTATTGTGAGAACAATTGTTGAGAGATCTCCACATAAAAATGAAATACTGTAGATTCACTGTTGCTATTGAAGTCATTATAAACGGTAGGTTTAAGAGAGCAAATGATATGTGACCATACTTTATCGATCATCAATGATGTTAATTAGGCCTAACATCATCAATGATGTTAATTAGGACTATATAGCATTTTCAAAGTCATCAACAGCTATGGTCTGAATTCAACCTAACCCTTTAGCTAACCCTTTCAACACCATAGTACCCTCCAAGCTCGTCATCAAGCTCGAGACCCTGGGTCTCGACCCCGCCCTGTGCAACTGGGTACTGGACTTCCTGACGGGCCGCCCCCAGGTGGTGAGGGTAGGCAACAACATCTCCTCCCCGCTGATCCTCAACACTGGGGCCCCACAAGGGTGCGTTCTGAGCCCCCCTGTACTCCCTGTTCACCCACGACTGCGTGGCCATGCACGCCTCCAACTCAATCATCAAGTTTGGGACGACACAACAGTGGTAGGCTTGATTACCAACAACGACGAGACGGCCTACAGGGAGGAGGTGAGGGCCCTCGGAGTGTGGTGTCAGGAAAATAACCTCACACTCAACGTCAACAAAACTAAGGAGATGATTGTGGACTTCAGGAAACAGCAGAGGGAACACCCCCCATCCACATCGATGGAACAGTAGTGGAGAGGGTAGCAAGTTTTAAGTTCCTCGGCATACACATCACAGACAAACTGAATTGGTCCACTCACACAGACAGCATCGTGAGGAAGGCGCAGCAGCGCCTCTTCAACCTCAGGAGGCTGAAGAAATTCGGCTTGTCACCAAAAGCACTCACAAACTTCTACAGATGCACAATCGAGAGCATCCTGGCGGGCTGTATCACCGCCTGGTATGGCAACTGCACCGCCCTCAACCGTAAGGCTCTCCAGAGGGTAGTGAGGTCTGCACAACGCATCACCGGGGGCAAACTACCTGCCCTCCAGGACACCTACACCACCCGATGCTACAGGAAGGCCATAAAGATCATCAAGGACATCAACCACCCGAGCCACTGCCTGTTCACCCCGCTGTCATCCAGAAGGCGAGGTCAGTACAGGTGCATCAAAGCTGGGACCGAGAGACTGAAAAACAGCTTCTATCTCAAGGCCATCAGACTGTTAAACAGCCACCACTAACATTGAGTGGCTACTGCCAACACACTGTCAATGACACTGACTCTACTCCAGCCACTTTAATCATGGGAATTGATGGGAAATTATGTAAATATATCACTAGCCACTTTAAACAATGCTACCTTATATAATGTTACTTACCCTACATTGTTCATCTCATATGCATACGTTGATACTGTACTCTATATCATCGACTGCATCCTTATGTAATACATGTATCACTAGCCACTTTAACTATCTCATATGTATATACTGTACTCGATATCATCTACTGTATCTTGCCTATGCTGCTCTGTACCATCACTCATTCATATATCCTTATGTACATATTCTTTATCCCCTTACACTGTGTATAAGACAGTAGTTTTTTTTGGAATTGTTAGTTAGATTACTTGCTCGTTATTACTGCATTGTCGGAACTAGAAGCACAAGCATTTCGCTACACTCGCATTAACATCTGCTAACCATGTGTATGTGACAAATAAAATTTGATTTGATTGATTTGATTTGAACCTAGAATTACACTAAAAATAGACAGTACAACAGGGCTAGGGTTTCAAGCTCTGGTTGATTTCAAATGTAATGATAATTAGGGATGTCGATTTGTGTTTGGTTGCCACTGTTGGTCACTGTGATTTGGAAAGTGAAGGCAGTGGCAGGGGCCAACTGAAATAGAGCAGATAAATGCTTCCATCCTTAAAGGGATACTTCTGGGTTTTGGCAATCAAACCCTTTATCTACTGATGCAGAGTCAGATGAATTTATGGATACCATTTGTATGTCTCTGCATCCAGTATGCAGGAAGTTTGAGGTAGTTTCGCAAGCCAATGCTAACTAGCATTAGCGCAATGACTGGAAGTCTATGGTATATTCAAGCATGCTAGCAGTTACCATAGACTTACAGTCATTGTGCTAATGCTAGTTAGCAACTTCCTTCAAACTGCACGCAGAGACATAGGAATGGTATCCATAAGTTCATCTGACTCTGGAGATGTATATAACGGGCTTCATTGCCAAAATCCTGAAGTATCCCTTTAGGATAAAGCATAGTTGACTAGCTAACCCTTTCAATTATAGCCTAGTCTCAGACCCCAATTTCAAAGTCCAGGATTGGGTCATTTCACAGGCGACTTGCTTGCCTTACTTGACAGTTCAACTGGCTAATTGAAGAAATACATTTCTAGTTTCTGTGAATGTTTAAGAAATGCTACTTAAAGTCAGAGCGATGACAATAACATCTGTTTTTTCTTTTGGGGGGGGGGGGTAAAAACGTACTCAAGGTGGTAGGCTACAGCAGCAGTATTACTGGAGGGTCAACTCATTTTGCATTGTAAAGTAGGTCTACAAAGCAATTTTAA